>NW_022436963.1:27686704-27894144 GCF_009761245.1 Sapajus apella
TTTTTTTTTTTGAGACAGAATCTCACTCTGTTGCCCAGGCTGGAGTGGAGTGGTGCAATCTCAACTCACTGCAACCTCCGCCTCCCGGTTCAAGCAATTCTTCTGCCTCAGCCTTCCGAGTGGCTGGGACTACAGGCTCACGCCACGATGCCCAGCTAATTTTTTGTATTTAAGTAAAGACGGGGTTTCACCATGCTGACCAGGCTGGTCTCGTGATTCACCCGTGTTGGCTTCCCAAATTGCAGGCCTGAGCCGCCGCACCCAACCCCAATACCAATTTTTTTAAGTATTTATTTCTAGTCCTCACAGATTAACTAGTGAGAGAAAGTATCAGAGAGTTTTGTTACCTGTTTGAAGTGCTATTTATACACTAGTTTATTTTATACTGGTTTCTTAGCAACATTTTCTATAATGTCAAGGAATAGATCCATGTTTGTACAGAAGGAAGAGTTTGATGATTTTTCTTATACATTTGTTATCCTTTGAGAGAATTTTAAAACTTCAGAAACACCTTAGCAGTTACTATTCAGAAAAGTGACATTGATAAAGATTTCAACTGAGTTGAAGGAACAAAAAAACAAACAAACAAAATAATATTTTCTGTATGGTTAGGCAAGACCAATTGTACATTTAATTGTCATCCCCTTGCTTCTAAACATGTAGTTAGAGATCATGAAATGTATGAGTGTATTTGGTCATTGATGTAGAGAAACAGTCCCATGTTTAAGTGTTTAAAGAAATCACACTAAACGATCCTAACATAAGTTTTGATGTAATTAGTCTTCATGTCTGCTGGGGTCCTTGTAACTAAAATGCATTCTGGAAACATCATTGGCTATTATGAGATGAGAATTCGAGTAAGGCTATTCATCAAAAATGTCATGTCATATTATTCTTTGTAAGAATAGGATTGCTAGATGAAGTTGTTTTTATATAATAACTTTTATCTCACATATATTGAAAATGGTAGATATTCTGTGATTTTACAAACTCATCATGAATGATTGTCATTTATATTTAGGACAATCTTCAAAAAGTGGCCCATTCTTATGACCTTAGAAAGTGAATAAGAATGTTCCTCCCTATTCTTCATGTAAATATTCACTCTCCCCCAACATGTTCTTCCTGTCTTTTATTATTGAAAATTACAAGCACGCACAGAAGTAGAGGAAATAGTGTAAGAAACTCTCATGTATACATTACTTAGAGTCAGTTGAAGACAGCTCATATCCAACCTTGTTTAATCTATACACTAACCTACTGCCACATCTCCAGTTATCTGGAGGCAAATCTCAAACCTCAATAATGTCATCCACAAATATATCAGAATGTATCTTTAAAAGATTAGGGAATCTTCTTTTTAATATAACAATAAAACTAGTTTTCTTATCTTAACTAATTATTATTTCTAAATTATTGAGAATTTAAATTTCCATAATAGTCTCATAAATATGTAAGCATATATGTGTATGCATGATAAATAGAAACACATATATTTTATATGAGTATGTATACATATATATATGTTGTGTGTAATCCTCTTCAATCATGAAAACAATATTTCCAGACACTGTTTCCTTATATCCCAAGATGTACTTCCATTTCTATGTAGAATACTGTATGTATCAAGAAATGTTACATGGATTAAAAATATTTCATACTCTACCAAATGTAGGAAACCTTGAATTAGATAAAATTTTAAAAATAAAAACCTTACTTTTAATGACAAAAAATGCAATTACTTTTGCACCAACCCAATAAGTAAGAGTTCCTTTCACCTAGGAATTCTCAGAGTTTTCAATAGGTTAAAATGCTTAAGAAATGATAAAAGTGGGTATAATATACAGAATAAATTACAGGTAATCTTGGGACTACATCTTTATTTCACTCTTGAAATATTACTAATGAGTAACATTTACTGGATATAAATTTTTCCTAAATCTTCAGTATTAGAGAATTTCTGACAATATATTTTATATTTCAATATTTCTTAAATAGAAAATTCAGGTTCAAGTTTTAAAAACTAAGGCAACATTTCTCAAAGCATGGTTTCTAGACTACTTCAAAATCAACTGGAGAAACCTGATAAAAGTGCATATTCAAGGTCTGGACATACTGAATCAGTATTTCTGGTGCAAGCTGAGCAATTCACATTTTGACAAATGCTCAGGAAATTCTTACACATGCTTAAATTTTAAAACCATTGGATCAGACTTCCTACAAATGATTAAGGTATATGCAAGAAGAACAAAATGACATTAAATGACCATGAATAAATAACACTTTGTTTTGTTTGAAAAGACTTAAAGAATCTCAAATTTTCACAAACGATAAGAGTCCAGCATAGTCAACATTTCTTCTTTTTAATTTGTTACAATTCAGGCTCTAGATATCTCACTGATCCATAAATACCAAGAAGTATTTCAGTGTCAATGAGCCTCAAGTTACTGCAGATACTCTACTGGTATACATGCACTCTTAGGAGTAGAATATAGGATCTGAGTGGTTTGAAGAAATCTCTCAGTTGCTTGAGTTTCTTAAGAATTTAAGGTTTATTTGATGACGGAATTAATGGGCTAAAGCCCCTGTTCTTTCCGCAGAGTAGCATTAGCAATTTTGTATGTTTCAGCTGCCCAAGCACCACTCTCCCGTTCCCTGCAAGTGTGATTTTTGTCTCTGTAGGGTATTCATGTTGGTGCTGGGGCTGAGGCTGCACATGGTTGCAGAATGAACTCTTCTGTAGAGCAATCAGTGGCATTATGGCTATTAGACAGCCAGCTGCACAGGATGAGAACAGGTCTGCCTGTGGTGTGCAGAGAGGTTACATCAATTAAAAATGTTCTTGTCCAAGCACCTCTTCACCCACACAGGAGGCTACTTCCGGGAGGAACTATGCATCCCCTTTTTCTGGATAATAAGCCTGCTTACGTAAAGCTACTTCTTTTTAAATACAGTTCATTTTTCACACTGCAGATAATGGCATGTCATCATGTCATTCCTTTGCTTTGTACTTTCAATGTTTTCAATTTTTCCAGCAAGAAATGCTTTTCTAAAGTGTTTAATTGATGAATAATAGTTATATGTATTTGTGGGATACAATGTGATATTTTGATATATGTATACATTGTGTAATGATTAAATCAAGCTAGTTAACACAGCCATCACTTCACATCCTATCATTTTTTTGTGATAAGAACAATTGAAATCCTCATTGAGATATTATCAAATATGTCTTACATTAACTATAGTCACCATGGTGTGCTGTAGGTCTCTAAAATTTATTCCTCCTGTCTAACTGAAACTTTGTACCCTATGAACAACATCTCCTCGTTCCACATCCCTCCCTCTCACCAGCCTATAATAACCACCATGCTACTCTCTACTTCTATGCAAGAATACATTTCTTAGCATAACATCCAGAGCTGGTTTCATGGACATACAATCCAG
Organism: Sapajus apella; assembly: GCF_009761245.1. Lineage (NCBI taxonomy): Eukaryota > Metazoa > Chordata > Mammalia > Primates > Cebidae > Sapajus > Sapajus apella. The sequence goes on from NW_022436963.1 coordinate 27,690,152, forward strand.
TCACACAGAGCCCGATGCTGAGGGAAGCCCCAGGTTTGGGTTAATGTTCTGCTGTGACTGTCTTGAAATTCTTAATTATTTTACATGTCAATTTATGTTTTGTAAGTATGTAAGTATGTACAGAACACAAATTGAGAGATAAAATGATTAAGAATGTATTTATAGCCTGTGTGTGCATGAGCTGCTGCTGCTGCTGCTTCACCATAACCACATGCATGTGTGGTAGCATATGTAGCAGCAGCAGCTCATGTACACACAGGTTCAGGCCTGAGGATGCAGCAGTCAGCATGTATGCATAGCAGTTGGTGTGATGTGCAGTGTGCAGGTGTGCACACGCATGCCTGTGTAGTCATATTCTTGCAGTCTTGAGGGTGTGGGTACATCAGAACCTGGGCCTCTTAGATGGTTGCAGAGGATGGTGGTAGCCCCCATAGAAACAGCAGTGGGTGGCAGCAAAGGCTGCAGGAGGAGACTTTAAAAAGGGTCAATGAGAGGATCCAAGGTGGGAGGCCAGCTTGTCCATACATCCCTGGAGGCTTTCTCTGTGGGATTTCCAAAAATATTAACTTTCCAGCCTGAGCCCCAGAACTGAAAATGTTAGTACTCAGACAATAAACTTTGTCAATAAATTATTGCAAACCAAAGGCATACATATGGACATTGCATGCAATCCACAGGCTTAGAAATAGAAATTAAACTTAAAGATTATTCCAGTCAATGATAAGAACATTATTTTTATATGAAGCTTTGGGGAAACCAATTATTGATGAGATTTTCTTTGTAATTGAATATACAAAAATGGAATGCAAAAACAGGCATTTTGAATTATATGACAATCACGAAGTCCCTTTCAATTTATTGTACAACCTCCACAAATTATAGCATATGTCAGAGGAAACATTAAGATTCCATTGCATACATTTATATTTAAAACTAATATCAGGCTCTCACAAAACGGATTTGAATAAAGAGTTAAATTTTTTTTGAAAAAATTGGTGAAAGGAATCATCAGCTCTAGATGTTCTAAAATTTATATTTCAGTGTAATTCATCAGAAACATGCATATTTCTACAGTCTATGAAACTGTCTTAATGGTTTCACAAAAGTTGCATCAGCAGTAAGACAGTTTGCAAAATAAAAACTTTTCAAAAAGTATTTGTGATCTTGTATTTGCCAGGAGTGACTGATGTCACTGAACATATATTAATTGAATATGAAGTTGCTAATAATATATAAATTCTGTTGATCTAGTAAATGAGTTACCAGAAAATTAAATGAGAAAATTATAAAATCAAGCAAGATATAACCTTAATAAAATATTATTTATTATATCATATAAAATTATGACACCAAAATCATCTATTTTGTAATTTGTAAGTGTATGTCATGACTCATCTGTGTTACTCTGATTTTATTGTATAAGTAATAAATTATTTTGAAGTAAAAACTTTTATATTTAGTACCTTTAATGACACTTTTTTCTCTTTTTAGAAAAGATACCCCACATTTTCATTTTGCACTGGGACCCACAAATTATGCAGCTGATCTTAATGACATTTGTGACTTCTGTCTTGAGTATGGCTATCATCCAGCTTCATCTTCTTCACTTTCACTCGTCTACTACTCTTCATTTAATCCTAGCCTTTTCAGCAACATGGCTGCACTGAATCTGTCAATTACAATTCTTCTTCACATAGTTTCTCTGTGAATGCTCTTGCCTTGTAGGGAATCTAGTTTTCTCTCTTTCCCTGCTACCTTTACATAGCTCACTACTACTTGCCTTTTATTTCCCAGCTAAAACAGTTTTTTCTTAACAAACTGATCCCCTCAGGATCTGCCAAACATTTTGAAAAAGTCACTTCTAGTATATGGTGTTTATCACACATTACTGTAGAGTGATTGATATGATCTGATTAATGCTAGCTTCCTTCTGTAGATTTTCATCTCTGTGAAGGAACACTCCTTATCTTTTTTATTTGGTGGAGGGTTTTGGTTTTTTTTTTTTTTTCCATTTTCTTCACCATTGTGACTTCAGTATTAGCAGAGGATTGGACATAAGTTACTTGCTCAATAAATATTAGTTACAAATGAATTAACTAGTGAAAAATGTAATCATTATAAATGATAACACAAACATTTCTTATTCATAAAGCTTTAGACATTATTACTGTACTACAGTAAGCTATGTAGATAGGGAATAATTTGTCTAATTTTGCCATTATGTGGTGTCAGAAATGGAAGGACTTGCTGTCATTTTTAATGTTTGAAGATTACTTTAATTGCATGATCTAAAACTTTAAATCTGGGCAGTTTTGCTCTGTCAACACATCCAATTAGCCAACTTATCCTCCTATAAATGTAAATAAGACATTTGTGATTTGTTTTCAGAGCAAATACAAAAGGAAAATATTTTCTCTTGTTCTAAAAAATTTTCTTAGATCCCTGGGTATCATTTACCCTTATTTTGGTCACAGATCTATGAAGAAGGCTTGGAATTAAAAATGGGCATAGTCTACAAAGACATTCTTCAAATTTCTACTAGAAATAATTAGAATATAAAGTGCATGCATCTGGCCAGGTGCAGTATTTCACACCTGTAATCCTAGCTCTTTGAAGTCCAAGTCGGGTGAATCACTTGATGCCAGGAGTTCGAGACCAGCCTGGCCAACATGGTGAAACTCTGTCTCTGCTAAAAATACAAAGATTAGCCTGGCATGGTGGTGTGTGCCTATAATCCCAGCTACTCAGGAGGCTGAAGCAGAAGAATCTCTTGAACCTGGGAGGTGAGGGCTGCAATGAGCTGACATGGTGTCACTGCACTCCAGCCTGGGCAACAGAGCAAGACTCCATCTCAAATAATTATAATAATAAAAATCAATAAAAAGTGCATGCATCTAATATAAAAATGGAAAGAGGATCTAAATAATTAAGAAGACCTATCTGATATTGATTAAGAGGTCAATTTTCTCCATTATATTCATATTCAGAAATATAGCATGTGCTTTTATTTTTCCATGCCTCTTTTGTCAATATGTACCTTACCATCCCAAATTATTACTTCCTAGTTTCTACTTTCAAATATTTATGAAGAAAAAATTAAAAATGTTTAAATGGTCAAATAATAATTAAACATTTTATTGTTAAAATGCAGTCACACATTAATGTGAACATATAAATGCAATCTCAATGTTAGTTTGGTTTCTTGAGCAGAATGAAGAAGCTAGAAGAAAGTGAAGCTTTTGGTCCATATCTTAGAAGGCTAAACTTTATCTTATAAATGACCCATAGAGAAAGAGATGCTCCAAGGTCATTTCACTATTTTTAAACTTCTTCATGTACAATATTTTTTAATAATAACTTTCCTAAAACCTTCATTCTTAAATGTAAATCTTTAAAAAAACTTTATTCTTGGTGAGATGGTCCATATCTAAATCCAAACGTTTGCCCAGAGCCCCTTCATGGATACTGAGTTGCCCTTTTGATCAATTCTCAACTCTCTGGATCACAATTTTATTATAAACAAAGTAGTCAAAAATGATCTACATTGTGAATTCTCCTTTAATCTGAACAAATACAGGACTCTCAAGTACAACTGGCACACCCTGGTATTGTCCTTTGAAATTTTGGTCAATGAAATGCTAGATCTTGTAGAACAAAGATTGACATAGAAACCAACTTTTCTAGAGGGAAGGTTTTTATGATGGATGCGTAATTCTTACACTGAAAAATCTTAAATATAAAAGGGAAAATTTCCAACTTCCCTATTCATGTTGCATTAACTAAAAGTGAAATTTATTGTCACAACTATGTCAAAGATAGAATAAATATGTTGCATTCACCCTCTTAAATATATACATATGACTAAATCTTTATAGAAGCTGTGATGGTCATAATCTTAGGAACATAGTTTGTCTCATAGTATATGAAGTTACCAGAGAGTATTTAGAGCTGTTACCAGTATGTCAATTTTAATGATATGACTTGAAATTTAGAATAAAATACAACAAACATGGCACAGTACATTCTATATATATGGAATGCCATTTTTTGAAGTCTACAGTTTTCTGTAAACTATTTCCATATAAGGTGTAAATAAAACTATGTTTTTAATTTTAGTATAGGTAATAAGCTATAATGATAATAAATATAGGATATTTAAGAACAGGCAATAGAATATTCATACTGGACATAGTAGAACTCCAGCTTTTGTTTATATAATTTCAAATGATTATAAAAGGATTCAGAAATATGTATTTTATAGCCATGGGCTTGCATTTCATAAGCTTTTAAAAAATAATATTTTTTTCTCAACAGAGAGAACTGTCATTACCGTCCCACCTTCCAAAATGGATGTTACAGTTGGCGAGAGTATAGTGCTACCATGCCAGGTGTCGCATGACCCCTCCATTGAAGTGGTATTTATATGGTTTTTCAATGGAGATGTCATAGACTTAAAAAAAGGAGTGGCTCATTTTGAAAGGATTGGAGGAGTAAGTTACTGAAATTGTTAAGTGCTTAATAAAATGAATCAAATGTTTTACATGAACCACCATTTTTCATAATTACTCTCTCCATCTTTATTTGCATGGATAATCACTGTCTGTTTTAGAAGATGCAGTTGTTTTGTTTCTGTTTACTTTGCTTTGTGTCTTTCATAGAAATAATTGTTTTCTAGATGTAATTATAATAAGGGGGATAACAAAAGGGTTTAGATGCAAGAAATGAAAATGATGTAGTATATCTTTTAATTTCAGAGTTGTTTTATGTTTAATATTTATCCAGCCGTAAAAATAACATAGGACTTGTTATGTGGGCTTACATTTTTATCCTTTTCTCCCTTTCTATCTGCAGGAATCTGTTGGGGATTTGATGATAAGGAATATTCAGTTAAATCATTCAGGAAAATATCTCTGCACAGTACAAACAGCCCTAGAAAGTTTATCTGCAGTAGCAGATATCATTGTTAGAGGTAAGCATAAATTGTGAAAAAATGATCACATTGTTTATTCAGTCACAATTTTGATATCTAAATTGTAGACCTCTGAGAAACCACATCATGATATAGAAGTGAGATTAAATTAGATAGATTTTTTTTATTTTCTAAACCTCAAGACTCCTAGGTATGGGTAGTGTGGATAAGGACATAGAATTCTGTAGGATTTGTCTATAATGAACAGTCAGGCTTGGCAAGCAGTGTCAGTACCTAAAACAGAGGCACACCTTCTGTTTATAAAATCATTCTTGTCAGTGCAGAGTCAAATCCACATGTTCCTGTAGTGCTTCCTATTAGTTGCATTTATTTCAGTTAGATTTAAGATGAATTAAAGACAATGGTTCTCAATTTTTGAGTATAGGTTGATATGCAATCATCATATGTGTGACATTTTCTAATCCCCAGAGGAAGCATTACTAAATTAATGTCTCTTACCACATAAATGGAATTAATACAACTTTATTTCTAATAATGTGCTACAAATATATTATGGTCAATATTTTACTTTTTAAGCACAACAGATAAAAATAAACCTTCCTTGTCCCAAATTAATGAATGTAAGTATCTCCAATGTAGTCATGCTAAAACATGTTTTTCCAGGTCCACCAGGTCCTCCTGAGGACGTGAAAGTGGAAGATATTTCCAGCACTACTTCTCAATTAAGCTGGAGACCAGGCCCAGATAATAACAGTCCCATTCAAATATTTACCATTCAGACTCGGACACCATTTTCTGTGGGTTGGCAGGCTGTTGCTACAGGTGAGTGACAAAAGAGTTTTGGGATGCTTTTAAAAGAATAATATTCAGTCCAATCATTTTAGCAAATGCAATCATATTTTTAATTAATAATTATATAATTTTGTATAATTATTTGTTTTTGAATAATGCCAATTTAGGTGGCTTAATGTCCCATTTTTTTTAGTTCCAGAAATTCTCAATGGCAAGACATACAATGCAACAGTGGTTGGTTTGAATCCTTGGGTGGAATATGAATTTCGTGTTGTTGCCGGCAACAGTATTGGGATTGGAGAACCAAGTAAACCATCAGAATTGTTAAGAACTAAAGCATCAGGTAAAGAATCAATGTGTTCTAAAAATGTAGAAGAATTTGTATGATATAGTTCTTAAAGAAAACAACTATTATTATGTTCTTTTAATACTTTTGGCTCAAAATTGTTTGGCAGTAAATGAGTGGCTCTATTTCCCATTTTTACATATACAAAGCAAGGTGTATTTTTCCCAGATAGTGGGTTCAATAAGAGATGATCACCTTTAAGCCAGCATGTCAAAATAAAAGTTCTTCAGAAACTGTGTTTGCATCACATATATTTTCTAGTCAAAATCCAATACAGAATCTGTAGATTTGTATATGCAAATGAGTTACTGCTTGTTTCATTAAAATGTTGTAGCCAAGGATTAATTGAGACTCTGTTGGTGCAGTCAGCCATACATTTCCATCTATTTCAAAACTCTGACCTAGTTGTAGCTTCATTGAGCAATAGTATAAATTCTTTTCCATGCAAATGAGGTAAATCCTAAACTCATTTAACAGGAGCACTAATTGAGCATTAATTGGTTCACTGAACAGCAGAACACAAGAACCTGGCTCAGAAACTATGCTTTCTTAAGCTCTTTTCAATGGATCCTCTTTCTTCCACTCGAACTTTCACATCCGGGGTGACATTTAAGCTGCTAGCTGTATGTAGCCCACAAAGTTCACATTCTTATTCAGTCATATAAACAAAGGATCACTTTGTTGTCGCTGGCTTAATTTAACAAACACAATTACCTTATTAAAGTGAAGTGAGTACAACTGTCAGAAGTCAATAAATCAATTTGTAAACCAAAGATAATGTTATATGTTTATCATGGAATTGGTGCTAGAAAAAAGGGACATACTTGACAGTGATATCATCCAATTAAATCACGCTAGAAGCTTACAGCTGAGAAGAAATCCCTTTGTTTTACAAAAGAGGAAAATGAAGACCAGGATATTAGCTGGTTGTTTTTGACAGAGCCAGAATTTGAATCCAGACATCCTAATTTCTACACCCAACATTCTCCATAAAAATGGATCTTAATGTAGATAAGCAATAGATTAGATTAGCCAAAGAAAGTGTTTAAATATATTTTACACACTTTCTTTGGCTATTAAAGTATGTAAATAAATTCCCAGGCTTTCCTATATACCACCTGGCTCTCAATCTTCAGGTGTGGCCCATGACTCTGGATTTGAGCTTTGGTTTCATGTTGTTTGTTTATAGTTAATTTATATTTTGGTAGCTTTGGACATTGACACAAACTCTGACATTTTAATACCAAAGTTTGTGTGCCACTTTCTATCCATTAAAGCTCTCTTGTTCCAGTAGCAAAATGAGACTGGTGATACTCATACCTACTGAGTCAAACTCTACTGAATCAAACCCTACTGAGCCTTTCCCCTCTCTCTCTCCCCCTCTCTCTCTCTCTCTGATATCATCAAAGACGAAGCTGTTCTCAATATGGTTTTAGGTTTAAGTACAATTAATTTGAAATTGAATGAGGAAAGGAATTTTCTATTTCTCAGAACACGGGAAATTTTATAAAAGTAAATCAAAATATAATTTAAAATACTTTTCCTTACATAGCTAAACTATGCAAAGGTCCTGAGATAGTGTGCAGTTAGTCACAATAAGCTGTCAAGCACTATAAATTCAGCAACTCTGTAAAATCCACTGATTCCCATAGCTTTTGATCAAAGTCATTGGAAGACTTAGAAAATAGGGTTTAGGTTTAAGTAATTTTTTCCTAAAAAATTATGAAGCTTAAAGCTGACAAACTTAAGGGTAAATTTAAATATGAAAAGGTGTATCTGAAAGGTGCTATTTTGAAAAAGAACAATCAGTCCGAGCGTGGTGGTTTATGCCTGTAATCTCAGCACTTTGGGAGACAGAGGTGGGCAGATCACCTGAGGTCAGGAGTTTGAGACCAGCCTGACCAACATGGTGAAACCCTGTCTCCACTAAAAATACAAAATTAGCTGGGTGTGGTGATGCATGCCTGTAATCCCAGCTGCATGGGAGGCTGAGGCAGGAGAATCGCTTGAATCCAGGAGGCAGAGGTTGCAGTGAGCTGAAATTGCACCATTACCCTCCACTCTGGGCAACAAGAAGGAAACACTGTCTCAAAAAAAAAAAAAAAAAAAACTAATCAGATTATTGTGACTATTTTCTGGCCATATTTATAGAGCTAAGTATCTGTATGAAATGGAAATAAATAAAATAAGTAATCTAGATTTATTTAGATGGTCTATGTGGTGGGAAAAATTTTGAAATGAAGAATTAAAACTTACATATTTTAATCCCTGCCTAACAATCCCCAGTTATACCCAGGTGCTTCCTCAACCACCTTTCATATTGTTCAAAATGGTCCAATATAGACAATTTCATGTAATTCCACATTTTAAAAGAATTTAAAATGTGATTTAGCCATAATCACAGATTTAGGATACTTTTGTCATTATGTCAAGAAAAATAATGCTTGTAAACACTTACACATGTGTAAAGCAAAACCTCATTCTCATTAGATACTACAATACCCTATACACAACTCACAATTTCCTCAGTTTTACAATTTCTATTGAACTATTATTCATTGTAATAGCCCTCACAAGGGTATATTTGAGAGGCATGTTTTTTAAAAACTCATCAGAGTCATTGGTTTCTGAATCCTCTACCACAGAGACTTAGATCCCAAGAGATAAACAGAAGGAACCTCTCCCAATCGCATTTTTCACAGTAGAAAAATATGACTTCACAAGTGAAAAGTTAGAAGAAAACTCCTTCTTATTCTCTCCTGAGAGATTTGAGATTCTAATGGGAAGATTTAAAATAAGAATGTATTTATTTACATATTTTTCAATATTTAATTTTAAATATTAAAATATCCTGATGACTAATAAAAAGAAAAATTATTTTAGTTTGTTTATTGAAAAAATAATTAATATACTGCCTCTGTAACTTGTTTACAGCACAACTGTATAATTAGGCACTAAATCAGCAGTGTCACTGTTACCATCTGAATGGAACATCATTTTGCCAATTAGTAGATGATGCATAATAATGTCAAATACCCGATGTTACTCAGTTTTTAATTAATTTTGGAGCCACAGTGCTCATGTATCAAACACAATGTGTCCCCTCTCTTAGAAATTTGGATATGTGTAAACATAATTTATGTTCATTAAAAATGCAAGACTCTCTCACAATATGCCTGCATGAGATTTTGAAAGGTGAAATCCAAAATAAAAATTCTTCCTGATGAAGATGTACTTTAACAATTGCCATCCCATATTTCTCTTGGTTGATTTTAGTCCCTGTTGTGGCGCCAGTAAACATCAATGGAGGTGGAGGAAGTCGGTCTGAACTCGTCATTACGTGGGAGGTAATAATTTTCTGCCCAACTGAATTATTTTGAAGAAAAGAGATTTAGTTGGCCAGGAAGAATACTGAAAAACATAGATGTATTTGATCACTATTGAGAACATATAAAAATATATAGTATAAAAATACATCATCCTGGTGATGAATTATGTAGAGGAGGTATTAGCAACTTTTCTCATTGTGAGACAGTATGATGAACTCAGCACAATTTTCTCCCAAATACATAAAAAACAACTTCAATATCTTTTGAATGTGAGTCAGTAGCATTTTCATTATCACATGATGAATTAGGCATTGTTTGATTTATTACCTGTGGCACTGTTGTATTGTGAATAAGGTGAGCTTTGTAGACAAAAAACAATTCTTGTCCTAACACTGCTCTTTACATTTGATCAACTTGTTCTTTTCTGCACCTAGATGAAAGCTTAGGCACATGGAGTACATTTTGTGGTCATTCTTATTACACACTAACATATAGGTTCATTTTTTTAAACTTATTACAAATTTTGTCTGGTGTATACACATCAGACTGGAGTATAAACTTCAGAGTTTAGACTTGCAACGGATTTAAAGTTTCTCATTTTCAGTAGCTTAGTGCCTCAATCTGGGGATTCTATAGCAGGAAAGGGAATATATGGTCAGTTCAACTTCTCTCCATTCTGCTCTGTAATTTATCTTTCCCCATTCACAGTGTTACCTCTGGATTCTCCAGAGCTACAGAATGTTGGTGTTAGGAGGAGAGGAGAGAGGAAAATGTCTGGATTACTGGTACATTTCTGATTTGACTTTGGTACACTCTATGTATGGCAAATTTCCAGACACTGCCATTTCATGGGGTAGGGTTTCTGTTTTATTTGTTTATTTTTTATCTGGGAACTGGTCCCTGGAGCCTTCCCCACCAGGGACTCCCAATTGCAATTCCTTGATGTAGACCCCACTGGCTGCTGAAGGGTATCAGTTCCTGGACTTTGGTGGTCCATTTCCACTTTTCCAGTGAATAGTCTCTCTCCTCTAGGTGGTCTTTGTAGATGGAGTCCCCTTCAAGGCTACCCACTACATGAGTTTCACATTTGCTCTCAGCGGACCCATGCCCTGCTCCATGTTTAGTGAAAGTGTAATGCATACCCACTTATCATCTCTCTTCACTCTGCCACCATAGGCTGTCCAGATCTCTTCCCACTTTAAAAGTTTCTCAGACATTTGTCAGTTAAAATAAACTGCATTCCTATGTTACAGAAAATACAAATCAGGTGTCTCTCGCTAAAGCCTACTTCACCCAGCTAGACTCTGAGAGAAAACTGGGAAACAGAGATGTTGTTCTTTATGGTTATAAATGACAGTGTCAGAAACTAGATGCAACTGCCCTGAAAGTCACCCTTCCCTCTGGACATCTTGTTTCATGTGGACATCATAGGCCTAGCACAGTGCCTGGAATGTGGTCCGCCCTCTGTGAGCAATGGTTGAATGAAAGGCAGTGTTTTCAGAGAGTTGAGACTCTCAGAGGTTAGACAGAGGGGGAAACCCTATTTTCTCAAGCATTTTCAGGGTTTCAGGTGCCACACAGAGCATTTCATATCATTCAGTCCTCACAATAATGCTAGGAGGTGGTTGTACCACTTTCAGGTAAGAAAACTGAGGGTTACAAATGTATCATTGGGCAGAGAAGCATGTGAACACAGGGCTATCCCCTTATGTTCTTTTACTGTATCCTGTATTACAATCCCAATTGTCCCCATGCAATGTGATGTTCCAGGGTGGGCATGAGTCCTTGAGTATCTACCTTAAGTAGTAAGCTAACCATGTTATACCTGCTACTCAAAACATATTTCTTATAAAACACTGACTTTCAAGTGAGTCTACAAGAGAATTTTTTGTGAGTGGTTTATTTAGGTTTCTATATTCATCCAAGGCCATATAAGCATAATCATAATAGTGTATAGGCAGTTTTGCCTGACTTAATATTTATTTTGTTCTCCCCCTTGCTCAGAAATTCCTAAAGGTCAGTGTTGCAATCATTTGTGCACAGTCTATAATGAAGGAACAAATTCTATGCGTATCAGTCTTTTTTTTTTTTTTTTTTTTTTTTTTGAGACAGAATCTCGCTCTGTTGCCCAGGCTGGAGTGCAGTGGCACGATATTGGCTCACTGCAACCTCCACCTCCTGGGCTTAAGTGATTCTCCTGCCTCAGCCTCCTAAGTAGCTGGGATTACAGGTACACGCCGCCATGCCCAGCTAACTTTTGTATTTTTAGTAAAGACAGGATTTCAGCATGTTGGGCAGGCTGGTCTCGAACTCCTGACCTCATGATCCACCCGCCTTGGCCTCCCAAAGTGCTGAGATTACAGGTGTGAGCCACTGCACCCAGCCCTTATCATTCTTAAATGGAGATGAATATGAATTAATTAATATTCTTTTTTCTTTAAGGCAAAGGTGCACAAACCATGACCTATGAGACAAATTTGGCCAGTTTCCTGTTTTTGTGAATAAATCCACCCATAGCTATACCCATTCTTTTTCATGTTGTATATTGCTGCTTTCTTGCTGTTGCATGAGACCATATATCCCACAAGGCTTAAAATATTTACTGTCTGGTAGCAACAATTGACACTGGGGTCTACTAGAGTGATGATGTAAGGGTTGAAAAACTAGCTATTGATGGACACTGTGCTCACTGCCTGTGTAATGGGATCCATTGTACCCCAAACCTCAGCATCACACAACATACCCATGTAACAAACTTGCACATGTACCCCTTGAATCTAAAATAAAAATTGAATTTTTGTTTTTTTTTTACGTTTACTATCTGGACCGCTACAGAAAATACATACTAACCTCTATTTTCAAAAAGTAAATTAAATTAAAGCCAGTTCCTCTGTGTGCTTTCTCTTGGGATATCTAATATGCAGATACTTGCAGAAACTGAACTAGTGAATTCAGTTTCCCATTTATCACTCGTATTTTACGTTATGTACTGGCAGATACTGAGGCAACTTCTTCTCGTGCCCAACTTCCTTATGGGATAAGTTAAGTATATTTAGGAGAAGATTCATACATTAGTATGAACCTGAGCCACCCGAATGCAGGTAGTAATTCCTTCAATTTAATGAACTCAATATTAAGTAGCCTCTCTGTTTCTATCAGTGTAATACAAAAATGGTTGAGAAAATGTCTGAATGCTCAGATGCCTACAGGACAGAATGGTCTTAAACCAGCCTGGAAGGAGGTCAGGAAAGACATGATCAGAACTGAGTATATCTGAACTGTGTTTTGAAAGTGACTTGGAAGTAGAGAGGCCACCCCCAGCCAATGTCACTCCTACTGTGGTTGAAATAGTACCTGTTGAACTTTGAAAAGCACTGTCGTACACAAGACTATTCTAAATTCAGTCACAGTCTACCACTCTATTTTATAAGTGACAGCTTTAGTGACTAGCCTTCATTTAGGCGCACTGCAGTATAATCTGCCTGAACTGAATTAAGCATCTTCCCTGTGTTTTCCCCAGTACCACACAGTAAATATAGAGTTTGTGTTTGTTTTGGTTTGGCTTGTTTCCAATAACCTGGACATACTATCAAACTTTTAGAATATAGCAATGGCTAATTAATTTTTAAGAACATGTTTATTCTTTATTTTATCATAATGTATACTCCCAAATACTTCCAGGTTTGAGGTGCTTGTGCTGAATTTCTCATAAATTTGACTATAAAATTAGGTATACAGGATAAAACACTGTGGAGTCAGAGATACATACCTACACTGAGAGTTGGCATACTTTTTATTTAAAAGCCCAGACAGTAAAAATATTCAGTCTTGTGGGCCATATGATATCTTTTCTGAAGTCTCACTTTGCTTTTGCAGCTCAAAAGAGCCACATACCACTTATAAACACATAGGTGCCAGCATGTCTCAAAACCTTTATTCTCAAAACCAGGCTGTATGCCACATTTGGCTGGAAGTACATGGTTTTGCTGATCCTTAGTCTGTACTAAAGATTTGGTTCTTACAGACACTGTGGTTGAGAATTACATTATTAGTTTGTCAATTTTCATAGATTTCACTCCCAGAAGAATTTCACAATTTCTTTATTTTACTAAACACTGTCTCCATTAAAGAAAACTCTTTTTCTGGCCTTCTTAGATAACTATATATATTTCTTAATCATTTGACTCTGTTCATATGAGAATAAAAGGAAGTATCTAAATTAGTCTCTTTTTTCCTCTCTAAACTGCATATGTCGGACTCAGATCTTTCTTGAGAGAACACCATGAGAAACACTAATTGTATTTGACTAACAAAAACAAAAGTCCCCTATTTATGTAGATGAACTAAGCATCCTGATTAAATCTGAGATCAAAGAAACTTCAGAAATGAATCAAATGCTCTAACAAGTAGCTTTTTCTCATAAATCTCTTCTATGCCATTCAAAATTAACTGTTTTAATTCTAGTCTCCCTGTGAAAAAGAAGAGAAGCATTCATATGAAGAAATATTTTGTTTCCCCAGATATCAGGAGCTGCATTTTTCTTTCTCTTTTCCCTTTCTGAATTTGTGAGGCTGTTCCACATGGCAAGAAATAGAGACCAGGTCAGGTCATCTCGGTTAATGGGGATTTATTTTAAAGCTACATGGGAAGTAATGAGGACAAGAAAAAGTCTCAGCAAACAGGCAGGCAGGTCAAATGAAGAACTGGAACATCGTTCATCACTGCTCTGTGCACCCGAGCACAAGAGCTCTAGCCAACCATCAACAACCTCTCCGCTGATCCAGCCCTGGCTTTAATAGTCTCTCAGGCTTATGCCTCAGTTCATCCCATTTCCTTTACTTCCAGTTTTCTACCTGGCTGCTAGCTAAATTGGAGCTCCTCTCTCTAATTTACAGCATCTGTTTTCTCTTAGCTTTAATTGCCTCACTGTTCCTGCTACTGCAAGTTCTCTAATTTTTGCCTGCTCTATGTATATCTGTTATTGTTCTGCCACTCATCATGTTTCATATGCAAACTCTATGAGAGGAATTGACCATGTCTATTAGTTACTATACAGTGCAGAGATTCTGCCCTCATAGATACTCACCAAGATGGTGTCTGTGATTCTGTTGCTCATGAATGGGTTCTCACATGGGTTCCAAGTGGCAGGATAATGTGATTGATATAATAAATGAACTCCCACAAATAAAGAGAACCTTTGAAATGGAGTTGTGGGCATGAGGGACTAGAAGCGCTATGTCCTGCTAGGTGTTGCCTTTATTAGTGTATCAGAATATTTACAAAAAAAAAAAAAAAGCAAAGCATTTTCCTTTGGGAAAACCAAATAAATTCCATTGATTTTTCAATCCAAGTTTCTTGCAATTAGGAGATACGTGGGTCTAAATTTAAGCACAGATTCATTTTAATTTGCTAACTTCATATGATTATGATTTTTAGCATCTGTAGAGTACAGGGAGAATATGTGTCTATTTCTGTTTTGTTAGTATAGTAATTTGAGACTTGAAATGTATTTTATAAAATCTGATCTTTGTGAGAGTTAACAGTTTATTTTGTCATGTTAGGAAAAATGCATACATGTCACTATCAATGAAGATGTATGCCTAAGAAATGATGAGAGATCTTTTATACTTTTCAGAGAAATACTCTATGTCTTTAATCATATGCTATTTCACAATAATAACATTACTCATGTCTTACAAAAACTTGTTTAAAATGTTGTGAAACGAAAACATACCTAGTCTTGAAATAAATAGTTAATAAGTTAATCTGTGCTGAGTTTAAAAATTCATATCAAAACCACATTTTAGTGTGTATCATAAAATCTCCTAAACTATTTTATTACTGTAATCTATTAGTGATCAAAGAAAAAATATTAATACGTAAAGCTTGTTTTATATTTCTGTCTGAAAACTTCAACTATTTATCTGAGTATCTTAAATTGGGATCATTTTTCTAATTGGCATTTCAAATAAAAGTATTTTTAATACATCGTTAAACATAATAAATGTCCATATTTGTCTCTAAGGAAGAAATGTGAAATAATCAATAAATATTATAGTAGCGTAATACAATATTTTTGCGAATACTCAGTGATTGATCACATTCTGCCCAAGTCAATTCCAGAAGAACTTCAGAATGGGGAGGGATTTGGATATATCGTCATGTTCCGGCCAGTGGGCTCAACAACCTGGACCAAGGAGAAAGTAGCATCTGTGGAATCATCAAGATTTGTTTACAGAAATGAAAGTGTCATCCCACTTTCTCCCTTTGAAGTCAAAGTGGGTGTGTATAATGATGAAGGAGAAGGACCCCTGAGTACAGTGACCATTGTCTACTCCGGGGAAGATGGTAAGTTGCTCTCGGCTCTGGTTTTCTTTGAGACTCTATGCATAGTTTGTGCTCCCTTGTTCCCTATTCAATGAACCACTCTGCTAAAGATGGTCATGTCTTTCTCTGTATGGTAGAACCTCAACTGGCCCCAAGGGGAACTTCTGTCCAGAGTTTTTCTGCTTCTGAAATGGAAGTTTCATGGAATGCTATTGCCTGGAATAGAAACACTGGAAGAGTGCTGGGCTACGAGGTAATCCACATTAATTTCATTTTTGCTCATGAATGTGCCAACAGGCTTCACAATAGCCCCCGTTCAAAAGCCCTATCCTACTAGCCAGTTGTTAGCATATGATCATGTATGTCTAAAGCTACAGCAGGGATGAATTTGAGACAGGGTAGGTGAGCCCCCCAAATAGGGGCTTAGCCTGAGAAAGATCTTGGCTTTGCTCAAGACAGAATTCAAGAGTGAGCCAGGGGTAAAAGAAAACAGCTTTATTGAGGCAGCAGTGTTATAGCTTTGTAATTGCTTCTGTGGAGCAGGGCTACCCCACAGGCAGCGTGCTGAGAGTAGCAGCTTGGGAGCAGATCTACATATTTATACCTGCTTTTAATTACATGCAAATTTCTGGGTGAGTTAATAATAAATTTCTAGTAAAAGGGTGGTTATTTTCAGGTCATTGCCCTGGAAAGGGGTGGTAAATTTGAGACCATTACCACAGAAAGGGGTGGTAACTTCCAGGTGTTGCCATGGCAGTGGTAAACTGACATGGAACTTGAGGGTGTGTCTTATGGACAGGTGCTTTAACCTCTTTCCTGTTTCAGCCAGTCTTCAATCTGGTCCATAGTAAACTCCTGCCTCCTCCCATATAGTAAAGGAGATCTTTCTAGGTAATTCTAAGCAAACAAGTTAACAAACAGTAGCCATTTTTAAAGGCTTAGAGATTAGGTAAATAAGATGAGTAAGCTCTAGAGATCCACTGTACAACTGTGCACACAGAGTCGACAATAGTGCATTGTACACTTAAAATTTTCAAGAGAACAGATCTCACATTAAGTGTTCTTACCACAATAACATTTTTCAAAAGTGATCAGGTGATTATATTACTAATTATTCAAATTGCAGTCATTTTTTTTCCTTGGGAAGAGGTAAAGTCTGCTCTTCAATAATCTTATACCATGAAAGAATTTCATTGAGATACCTACTCTGTGAATTGGAGTATAGCTTGAAAAGATGTAATTATCTCAGAAAATGCAGTTCAGTAATGAAAAAATACCTAGATTGTCTTGAATCTGCTAATTTTAGTCTATGAAGAGTAAGGCAAGTTACATTTGTAGGCTGTCATCTCACATACACAGACAATATGTGTGTTTTGAATCTGCTATTTTTAGTCTACAAAGAGTAAGGCAAATTAGATTTGTAGCCCTTCATCTCAATATATATGTGTACGTGTGTGTCTGTGTGTGTGTGTGTGTGTGTGTATAATCAGTCATCTGATTATATGATTATATACATATATATGATATGATTGATTATATGATTATATTATATACACACATATATAGTGAAATGATATACACACATATATACACATTGATATAGATACACACACTGATACACACACACACATGGATTCCAAAATATAGTTCTACTCTCATGACAGATGTCTTTGCCACTCCATGACAAGAATGCCTTACCTCTTATCTGAACCCTAGTTATTTCTCAAATTTCCTCTCTAGTATCCTCTTCTGTCCGAGCTCTACTTTCATCAATTCCTGACATATTTCATCAAATTCTTGTAGCATTTTTTTTCTATATCACTTCTTTGGAATGCATTCTATAACTTATTTTCACATATACTGTGGATTCTAACCTCTTAGCTAGATGATGAGGGGATACTTAATTTATTTTCTCTTGTTTTTTTTTTTTTTTCAGTGTACCTAAAACAATGCTATTGCATATTTAGAGCTCAGTTTAAATTGCATGATTAATTAACCTGTGATTCAAAGAACTCTGAAAAGAAATGCCAATAGCAAAAAGCTATAACCATAGTCTTTGACTGATTTTTGTCTGTGTTTTTGTCTGACTTATTAGACATCATTTGCTAAAGCTGGTAGCCTTTAGATAGCTCATAAAATACTTTCATAATCTAACAAATCAGTTTCTCTAATTTCCATTGTGAATTTGTATTCATGACTTTTTTCAACAACAACGAAATTAGAGAATATCAATTTTATTGCTGTTGTATAACCATTTTAATTAGAAAATGTCTTTGTCATCTATGCTTCTGTTTCTTCCTATATCCCTTGTGGTTGTGATTGATAGTTGTTGGTAAACAATGGTTGATAGTTGTTGGGGAGCAATAAATTGCTTGTGTTTGTTTTTTAATTATCAGGTCTTATACTGGACAGATGACTCCAAAGAATCCATGATTGGTAAAATTAGAGTCAGTGGAAATATCACAACCAAAAACATCACAGGGCTGAAAGCTAATACCGTCTACTTCGCTTCCGTGAGAGCTTACAACACTGCTGGGACAGGACCCTCAAGCCCCCCAGTCAATGTTACCACCAAAAAGTCTCGTAAGTATACATATACTCCAGGAAACAAGATTCGTCTGTGAAGAGAAACCTATTCCTTTGCTTGATGTTCGTTTCATTCCCCTCACCTCATCTTTTTACTACTTGTTTACTTTGATTACTTGGTTTGTCCCTTAAATGTAGATACTTATTGAAACTTTTTGGTAAGAATCAAGGTAAATATTTGATCTTTCTGGAATTCCAAAAGAGGACTATTCCAAGTATATCAATTAAAGACAGAGGAGTATAATGTTTAAGACTGGGCCTGATACCCTTCTTCAAAATGCTCTAGAAAACTTACAGCCCGTCATCCAAATGTTAGGTGGTATTTATCTTTCAGTCTCGGTTGCCTCACTTATAAAATGAGGAAAAAGTTGTATTTATGTTCTCATCAGTTCTGTTCAAGACTGAAAGAGATTATTAATAATAAATGCCTAGTACACACCTTAACAAATGCTCAGTAGATGGTTTTTGTTTTGCTTTGTCATTTGAGTCCAAGTATATTCAGATGTGATCCTACAACTGCCATATACCTAGATCTTTCCTTTTTGGATACCTTATTACTACGGCTTACTTGGAAGCCCCGGAAATCAAAGAATGAACTCTTCTGCTTTGTCTTATATCCCTTTATAATCAGCCAGTTGATTTCACATAATCAGAATCTGCTAAATAAAAGATGAATGTTTTTCATCTTTCGGTGATTGTTGCTGCCTTTGTTTTCTGATTGAGTCTGGTAATGCACAAATATTCCATAATATGAGGCACAACAATACATTGGGAAAGGTCTGATCATATCTGACTGTTCCTGCAAGATGATTTTTTGTGGTTGTGTACTGTTTACATATGCCTTATATGTTATAAATGAATGCAAATTATTCACAAACTCAGCCTTTTACAAACACATTTTTTTGCTCTCTGAATCCTGATGAATGAAAAACAACAAATGCAATTGCTGAATTTTGAGGAAGACGAAGACAAATTTACTACCGCTATCAAAAATCTAGCTTACCTATACTTCCATTACACCACCATATTTGGAAAGAAGAGGTGGTTGAGAAGAGTTTAAAAATAAAATTATATTATAGTTACTCCCGTTATGCGTATATTTGTCATATCCAAAAAAAACTTAGGAACAATCTCAGAGAATAGGCCCTTGATTAAATAGATCATCCAGTGATTTCTATATAAGCAGATTAACTGTCAGTGGCTCATGTTCCAATTCTGGGTACATCACTGACTCATGACTTGAAATAGGACAAGGCATTCCATTTTTCTGCTTTCATGTTCTTATCTGTTAAATGGAAATTCTCTCTGTCCTCACTGCCTTCCCAAATTATCCATGAGGCACAAAGAAGGTACTGATTTGGGGAACATCTTGGAAAATAGGAAGTGCTGTGGAACTGCTAGGAAGGAGACAAACAAACCAAAAGCCTGTTGACCAAAAATCTCTGAACCAGCTTTCCTCCGATTTATCCAGCTTTAGACAGGCTGTGAGTTATTTTCAAGAATGGGTTCGTTAACAATGTAGTTCTCTTGCTCTTCCTGTTTTACTTAATGTTGACTAAATCGATGAAGTCGTTGCCAGATAACTTGGATTTATGATTTGCTTCTTTGGTCTTTCTGGAGTGGTCTACCTTCTTTCAGCTAATCTGCAAATCTGGATAAAAATCTCTGATCAATGAGCAGTTTTCAGATTGACTAGACATTTAGGTCTCGTTGACTGAGAGATGCCAAACTCACAAAAGCTCTCATGTGTAATTCAGTTTCTATCTGAAGCAAAATCAGTAATGATTAGAAATGTGTTAGAAACATTTTTTTTTAAATAAACAGATTGTATCATGATAGACTGACAGACATTTTAGTGCAGTTATTGAGCTAAGACTCAGGTCAACTTTTATTATACATAATCCCATCAACCAGTTTAAGGTGGATTGAAAGCTGAACATTAAACTAATCATTTACTTCAGGAAGAGAAAGACATATATATATGTATATATATATATATAAAACATGTACATATTATATATATGTTTTAAAATTCTTATTGAGATTTTCTGTATTAAATATACATATATGTATTTTTCGTATCTCACTACTAATTTTATATAAATATATAAAAGTGAGTAACCCCACCCTCCCTTGACCTCAGGGGCGGATTTTGAAGGACTTTCTTCCCTGCTATTCTTAAGTACTAGGTGGATCTGATTGCCCAGAGACAGCACTGCCTTTCCCCAAGATCACACAGCAATGAAGGGAGACAGATGAAGAAGAAGGGACCTAAATGTGCAGGCAGCCCTTCAGGGTCTTACTGGAGTCCTGAAGGGCACAGGCCTTGGCTTCATAGGAGAGCTGCTCCTCGCTGCTGGGCTAGTAGGTGCCCTCCATCTGCCACGTCTCCCGAAGTTTCCACATTAATAGTCCCAGCCCCACAGCCAAGGGTAAGATGGTCAGGATAGGGAAGGCCACGATGATAGCAGTGACATCCCCACTGAGACAGGGCTCCATTGGAGCCGGAGGTGGTGGGTGTAGGTAAAACAGTGCTGCTCTCATTGGCAGAAAAGGTCGATATTTTCATCCAGACTCGGTCCCTGGGGGCTGGTAGCAAAGGGAGGCTCAGCACCAGGAGCAGGCCCAGGCCGGATTGCATGATGGGTTGACAGAGCCTAAGAAGGGGCTTCTCATGCGAGCCACTCCTCCTGCATCTCGGGTTGTGGGCACCTGTGATGGGGCACCTGGTCCAGGCATCTCTGACCTCACTCTGTATATATATTCTGTGTCTCTATATGTATGTATGTGTATGTGTGTGTGTGTGTGTGTGTGTGTGTATGTATATATATATATATATATATGGCAGATGTATATATATATATAAAACACACACACATACACATTTCAGAAAATATCAATAATGTTTTTCTATCATCTAAATTTTCTAGTTTCATTGTTTATGCAACCTAAATTAAATTTGTTAGTTTGTACCAAATTATTCTGTTTCTAAGCA
The DNA here is from genome assembly GCF_009761245.1 of Sapajus apella. Lineage (NCBI taxonomy): Eukaryota > Metazoa > Chordata > Mammalia > Primates > Cebidae > Sapajus > Sapajus apella. The sequence goes on from NW_022436963.1 coordinate 27,711,457, forward strand.
GAAAAAATCCTTGTTTTTGACACTAGATTTGTTCAATTGGCCCAACTGATCCTACAAATGGGTTGGACTGAAATTCACATCAAATGCTAAAACAATTATTGGTTTGTCTGTTGGTTAACACATGATCAATTTGGCAAAGAGTAGGAGATATAAATTTTTGAAAACAGTTTAAGTTACAATGAGTAATTTCACCCAGAATACAATGTTAGAATACCTCTGCTAAGGAAAAAGTGAAATAATAATCAGAAAATTTAAACTGAAGATTTGTGTTTCTTTAAGTATTCAACTTACTTAACTAAATTCAACAACAACAACCACAAAAAAAACTCTGTAATTCCTAATTTTTTCTATGGACATCTAGTTTCAATGGCTCTTAAATTTGGCTCTTACCAGCCTGTATGCTTCAGTGACCCTATCAAAATAGCCAACAAGCACCTGAGAATAAGAAGAATATACAAGCCTCCATCCCTTTGTATTTAAATACTATCCAATCTCTCATTTTATTACTTTGACATTCTATATCACAGACATTGTGAAAACAGAACAGTAACTTTTCTAGTTTTCTATTAATGGCTTCAAACTTTGTGTTTTAAAACAATACAAGTTGGTTATCAAACATTTTGGAGGTCAGGAGTTAGAAAGGGGTTTTACTGGGTGGAAATCCAGACATGTGCAAGGGCTGCCCTAGCTTTGGAAGCTCCAAAGGAGAATTTGTTTCCTGTTTTCTGGCCTTTCTAAGAGTTCCAATAACTGTGGTCCATTGTGAAACAGTGTTGGAAAAACTTAGAATGGGACTTCAAAGTGAGAGAATTATGGATATGGATCCCTGCTTAGCTACGTACTATCTGTGTGCCAGATCTAATTATTTAATAGCTCTGAATGCATTTTCTCATCTGAAACCCACATCCTTGGGCTTGTGACCCCTTCGTCCGTGTCCAATGCCAGGAACGGTGGGGTGCCTTCACCTCTCTGCCTCTGACCCTCTGCTTCTGTCATCACAGCTCCTCTAACTCTCTCTCTAGCTTTCCTCTTTCCCTTGTAAGGACCCTCATGATGACATTGGAGCCATCTGAATCATCCAGGAATATTTCCTCATCTCCAGAACCTTATCTTAATCATATTTGCAAACTCCTTTTCCATATAAAGTAATGTGTTCATGGGTACTGGGAATTAGGACGTGATCATATTTTGGGGCTGTCCTTATTTTGCTTACCATAATTTAAAAATATTGAGTACTTCTATGTCCTGAGCCCTGTATTAACTTTATCATACTACATCTCACTTAATTATTACAGTAAGTCAAGGAGTTTGGTATTTTGATTTCTAGATAGAAGGACACAAATGCTTAGAAAGGTTTTGTCATGGCTTCTGTTAGACTGATGAGAATAAAATATCTTCATCCTATGACCACTGTGCTCCTTTATCATCTTCCTCCCTAACCATCTGAAAAGTCTCTCCCCCTGACTCTCAAATCTTCCATCTAAACCTCAAACTGCTTTGAAATTTTTCCTTCTCAAATGCCATCATTTCTCTTTTCTTCCTTAAATGTCATTGTCTCCTCTATTCCAGAGAATGAAGCCTAAGAAAAAGGCAAGCAAGATCTTTCACAATGTGTCTCAAAGCTCCTTTCTGTATCATTCCTCTTCTAGCCCAGACATCCCAGACTTACTGATCTTCTAAAGACTAACATTCACTTACCTGGATTCATGAAATCTCTCAGCTTGTAGTGCCCCTGCCAGCCCTATATATGGTTAAATGGTCTTTTTCTTTTCTTTTGCTCTATAACTTCCTCCAACGTCTCCCCTTTAACGTATTAGTGTTTTTCTAAGAGTTCCAGTAACTTTGGCCCATTGTGAGACAGTGTTGGAAAAACTTAGAATGGGACTTCAGAGTGAGAGAATTGTGGATATGGATCCCTGCTCAGCCATGTACTATCTGTGTGCCAGATCTAATGATTTGGTAACTCTGAATGCATTTTCTCATCTGAAGAACGGAGATGAAGATACTTACCTCTAGTTATTTCTCTAAGAACTAAAGGTTATAATATACACCAAGATGACCCAGAGGCTGTCACACATGAAGGCTCAGTGCATGGTAACATGTGTTATTATACTCCTCCTTTAGAGGCAATTTCACTTTCTTTGCATTTTTTTAAGTAAGGAAACATAGCTACTTTCTTTCTCTTCATAAATTTGTTGCAGAAATTTTCTTTTCTTTAAGGGCCATAGAAGAACATCAAACATGTATGAGAAACAACATTAATGAAACATTGATGATAACCATCATTCCAGGTGCTACTTCTGTATGACTTTGATTTTCCATGTCCTTGAGATGACATCAAGATTACCTCTCATAGTGGTGACTGCAAAAAATTCTGCATTTGTCACACATTTAAACTGTCACTGTCTATGTTTATAATCTGATATTTCATCTTCCACTGGAAAGTCTCAACAAGCAGAGCTCACATTTACAAAATCTCTGTCTATTCTAATTGGATAAGCTAAAGAAAAAGCAGAGGTGTTTTGTTTTTTGGCTTTTTTTGCTTGATCATTCAGTCATCTGCTCAAAAGACGGTGCCTCCTATGAGCCATGCCCAGAGTTAGGTGCTGAGGGCCTAAGAGCAGTTAAAAGAAGCAAGATGTTTGCCAACAGGCAATTTCTCTTTCAGAGAAGAGGCAACCTAAAACAAGACAAAAAAGACAAATGAATAAAATAATTACAAATTATGAAGAGTACAATGAAGAAAATCAGTGAGAGACTAAGATATACATATGAAGAAGCATCTATATAGGATAGGCCATGTATACAAAACTAAAGATAAAGTGGATTTAAGGATGAAAGAGCTTCCAAACAAAAGGAATAATATATGCCAAACTTCTTAAGTGTTGTTGTTACTGTTGAGGATGATGATTGTAGTGTTATTGTCTTTTTAAACAAGTATCAGTGATTCAACTGTAAGTACCAGGGCCTAGTGGAAATGATGGATTTCCAAAAGACAACTGAGAGGTACTGCAAATATACTGCGATCCACACAGACATCACTTACAAGGAATTTAGATTTACAAGGAAAGAAAGAAAAACATTTACGTCAATTCCAAGAGGAAAAGAAAAGTAAAACAAACAAAACACTGCTTATATAGAAAGAAGTATTCAGACACAGTAACTGAAAGTGTTTGCAAATTTTGGCTCAATTTGGCCTTTGACGTTGACTGACTAGCACTTTGTACTGGATTCTCTCTTGCCATAAATACGCAATCAATCCATATTTAAACATAAAGGAAGCATTAAGCTTTTATTTTATCTTGCACTTATGTTCTTTCTCTTTTGCCCAAATGTCAACCCCATGCTGTTACTTAGAAGTGTAACATAAGAAGTTGTTTTTGAATTGAGTTCACAGTGTGAACTACAGTTGAATATAAATGCCATCTACAGAAAAATTGATTATAGGGAAACCATTAGAGCTGTGACGGGCTAGTTTAATGTTGCTCTGTCATTTGATTAATAGAAAATGATTTAGTCTTTGGAAATTGCCTGAGAGATTTTAAAAATCAGAAAAGGGCTTGCTTGTTGAGTTTACCATTGATAGACTTGGTACAAACATCATGATATCTTTTTTTTTGCTCTCCATGTGACAGTATTTTGGTTTGTCAAGGTGACAGGAATTTTAATTTTATTATAGATTTCTGCAATCCAGTTTAATCAACTACATCAAACAAGAACTGTTAACAGTGCTTATATTAAGGTGATGGCCTTCTAAAGCATCTTTCAGAAGCTTATATTTTTCAATATCCGACATAAGGGAATGACATTGGAGAAACATCCATGGATAAAGATAAGAAAGGATGTACTAAGAGATATTCCAAGATAATGAACTGAGACTCTCCCATTTTATCTCTCTTTCTAAAAGCATATAAAGATCCAAGTAAGAGCAATATTATTAAGGGGAAAACTTGAACGTACACTAATTATATCTAAGAAGTGAATCATTTGCAAACTTCAGAATTGTATTATTAGTAACAAACCATTTCGAACACAATGAGAAATTGATTATGTCATAACACCACAGTGGAGAACTGCTACTCTCAGAAAGAGAATTAACAGTTACAGAGCTTTTTAATACGTACCACTAACCAAATGAGTAATGTTTCATATTTTATTTCGTATCTCATAAAGAAGGAATTATTTGTTTCATTTTATAATGGTAAAATCCAGCTCTTGGAAGAGACTGGATACAAATTCAAGTCTCTCTGATATCAAAGCCCAACTCTTTTTATCTCCCAGAAAGCAAGACAAGTAAAGCATTCTAAATAATCCGTATAATTGGCTATTCATAACGAGGTACCCATTCAGGATGCAACTCTTCTTATTTTGTGCCCAGGGAATGTTGTGCTTCTGTTTTGGTAGATGAGCAAACAAATGCTAACATGTAAATGACAAAGTTATTGCCAACATCACAAACTGCTCCTTTACGTAGCTGGAATGAATCAGTTCTGTCTCCTAGCATGTTGATTTTTTCAGTGGATTTATAGTGTTGAAAACAATACATTTTCCTAAAACAAACAAACAAAACATACAGAAATACATAAAACTTCCAGAATCCACACTGCCAATGACACTGAAGTGGTGAGTTTATATTTTCTCTGTATTGATTGTATGATGGTAATGTTGGTGCTGAGTTTTAAAGAACAAAGATAAAAAGAAAGGTATCTAGAGTATACTAGATATTACAATTGCAATATCCTGTGAGAATTTTGATATTATCTCTTTTATAGATGAGAAAAAGATTTAAAAGGTCACTGGAGGATAAATTCAGAAAAGATAGTTACACAGTCATTATGGTTGCCATTCAGACCTTTAGAAATAAATATGTTGATAAGCATTATAATTGACAAGTACATTGTACATTGACAAGCAATGTATTGAATGCTTACTAAGCTAAAAGCTTTCAGGTCTTTAATTATGGGTTTATATTGTCAAGAAATGTACCAGGACATGGTCAATCCAGTTGGCCTGTCCATCTTATAAATAGGTATGGATTGCTATGAGTCTGACCATGGAAATTGGCCTTGATCATAGGACAACATAATGAATGGATTGGCTGTATTTTGTCACCTATGGATCTGCCCAGAGTCCAGTGTATAATCAGCACAGCCTGAGAAGATCACCACAGGAACCTGAGCAGTTTTCTTTAGCCATCTTATTGTACAGTCATTTATTCAACATACATGAATTGTATGTCTCCTATATGCCAGGCACTGTGCTAGGGATTGGTAATATAGAGCTAAATAAGGCACATGCCCTCAAGAAATTTAAAGAAACATATCACCAAGAATAAATATAATCCAATGTGATAAATCTGTAATGAAATATGAACTGAGCCTCATGTGAGCACACAGGGAAACATTTCTCTAACACATCCCAACTGTACTGTAAGTGGCTGAGTAAACAATAGTGATATCCCAGTGGATTTGGGGTACAGAGAGAATGCATGGTAATGTAATTGAGACACCTGGATTCAGCAATATATGACTCTTTTTGCGACATGTAGGCGATTAAACAGCAGTTGAGTCAAAACTCTGAAAGAAATAGTTTCCATTTCTATCAGTGTTATAATGAATTAAATATTACTCTCATTCAGCCTCACAAATTCAAAAAAGATGCCAAATACATCTTGTTGGGCAGTCTTATCTTTGCTTCTGCTTTCCAGATGAATTATTTTAAATCTCTCTAGTTTCTTAAACTCAAAAATAGTCATGTGGGCTCAAATCTTTCAAAGCAGCAAGTTTTTCTGGAGAAACACTACACAGGAAAGCAACAGACCAAGATTCATTAGCTGCATGCTTTTGGATAAGTGACTTCCCAACCTGAATTCTAGTATGTAAAATTCTCTAGTTGGACTACATCCATTACTTTAGAGGCCTGATTCTAAATCTTTCATTTCTTATCTTCCACCAACTCTCACCCAGACAACATTAATTTCAGAAAACTAAAAGTCACAGTTTAGATTTGAAGTTGACACCCTTTGGGATGATCAATGACGTTGTGATGAGTTTTCCCTTTTCTGGGTTCCCAAAAGCTCTATTTATTTTTAATGGCATGCAGCTTTCAGATTGTCCAGACAAGTTAATTAAGTTAAGACAGACATATGACCAAATGAAGTTAATCATCAGCTTTCTTGGGGGGAATTCTAACTTGACTATCTCTGAACAGAGAAGGTTTCAAATTTCAGGTGTGGTGAACAGTCATGATTTCTGCCATGTACAGTGGGAATGACAAAGGGGTGCTCTCTAGCAAGATGAGCATGCAGCAGACGCTGCTTTGATAAGCAGAGTGAAGAACTTGGCTTTGTGACATTTTTTGTCTCTCCTCAGACTCTGCTGCAATCTGCCATGAGTTATAAGAAATATCCATGATAATTTACTACAAATATTTTGCTTAAAATATCTTGAATTGGTTTTGATACAATTAGAAACTTAACTAATACAATGTTAAAATATAAAGAATTTTAAGAATGAACATCTCTGTGTTGATATATAAAATGTTTGCAACTTGAATTTATCAAACATGCTTATTGATTGATGGCCAAATGGAATCCTCAAGATACTCTCTGTCTGTTTATGTATGATAAAGTAAACAAACTCAACAGCAATGATTAATAAATTAATACTGGACATGCAGCAAGCCATTATTAATTCATAAGTCTGTCACAAAGACATTCCCAAATGACCAGATGTGAATAAATTTGCTTACTGTGAGTAGAATTAATATATTTCAAATGACACTGAAAACATTTTAGCTCCTTCTATGCAAATCATGGAAGACTTATTTTTTCTTTTCATGTTGACAAATCATACAGTGATCATGAGCTAATTAGTATTCATTTGGATCTTTGATTGTCTCTTTAAAGCTCCAAGTCAACCACCAGCAAACATTGCCTGGAAGCTGACCAACTCTAAATTATGTTTGAACTGGGAGCATGTAAAAACCATGGAAAATGAGTCTGAAGTTTTGGGGTACAAGGTGAGTATTTAGTTTTTCTTTTAATCATACCAATCAAGTTACTAAGGAATGAGACCTGTGACACCCAAATAGAAAACAAATTGTATCCATATGGAAACATTGCAATCTTTTTCAACATTATTTTGAAAATGCCATTTTTGGTTTCTAATTTTCCATTGAAGAGGTTTTATGTTCTAATGTCCAGTAGTGTATTAGGGAACATCAAAAAATAAAATTCCATAGGATGTAACATTTTTTCTTCAAGCGACATCATAAGATAATGGCATATGTGGGTAGTAGACATGATGAGAATGAGACCAAAGAATATATCTAAATAGAGTTTTTAGAACTTAGGCAATAGTATGATATGATCTTTTAACAACATAAAAGGCATCTAACAAGAGTGTAGTCAAATACCCAGAGCAAATCATTTCCATCGGTGATAATGGGCATCATCTCTTGGCAGACATATATTCAACATTTGAAATGGGTCCAAACTAAACAGTGAGTTTTCACAGCAAGCTCCAGTGATAATAGCCTCAAGCTTTTTAACTAATAGAGAGAAATCTACTCCCCTTCCAGAGGCATTGGCCAAACAAAAACCAAAAAACAAAAAAACAAAACTCTTTTTCTTAACAGGAGCAACTGAATTTAAAGGAAAGGCATCACCTGGATGTTTCCATCTGAGGAGTACAACATTTATGATTATGTGTCTTGTGTCTTATATCTTACAGTGTTCCAGAACAGTTGTGTGAACCTTAGAGAAGCAACCTGTCCATGCTAATTTGATACTTCATTTTATTCAGATCCTGTACCGGCAAAACAGACAGAGTAAGACTCATATTTTGGAAACAAACAATACATCAGCTGAGCTTCTGGTACCATTTGAAGAAGACTACTTAATTGAAATAAGAACAGTCAGTGATGGTGGGGATGGAAGCAGCAGTGAGGAAATTAGGATTCCAAAAATGTCAAGTAAGTTGAGTCACCCTTGCTGTAGTAGATTTTGAACTGAGACAGCTGCTGCATAAAATTCAGCTCCATGAAACCTTCCAGTTATGGTTTAAATGTTGAGTGATAAGATACATTTTCAATTGTGAGCAAAAGGTGATGAGCCAACTTTTTTAAAGTTATTCTCCAAAATTGTAACATGCTTATATATTAAATGGTTTTATGTTTCCTCTCCTGAAAACCAAAAAAATAAAAATAAAAGGAAAATTAAATAAAAAAAACAACTTTGTGTCAGTAGAGCATAATTCTATCACTCATTCTATTGGCACAAAAGTCAGAAAGTTTTTTCATAGATTCTTTCATGTCTCTTACAGCAGGGATGGCCAATATGATCACATACAAATATACTGTTTCCCATGTTCATGGCAGACATCACTAATCAAGTGTGGCATTCATAAGGAACAACTTTCAAGTCCTTCTCAATACAATTTTCTAAGCCAACCAGCATCAGTCATTCAGGGTTAACATGCAACAATAAGGTATTATTTTTGCATTAGAAGAATCACTTACTCATCTGCCTGAAGCTGTGATTGAGTGCAAGTCATTAGCATCCAATGCTGGCCAATCCTTTAGGCAGACTTTGCCAATTTAGGGATTTTTCTTTTGCATTTTTATACTTAAAGCAGGCATCCTAGGACAAAGAAAGGGTAAGGCACTTGCTAAAATTAAATATAATGTGAATATGACAAGTATAATAAAACATGTTACTAGAAGAGAAATGTTAGTATAAATTTTGGGTTTTGAAAAATTAATCTAGCAGGCAATACTTTATCTCAAGAAATTTTTGTTTTATTTTTATATTTTGCAGGTTTGAGTTCCAGAGGAATTCAAGTCTTAGAACCTAGCACGCATTTTCTGTCAATTGTCATTGTGATTTTTTACTGTTTTGCTATTCAGCCACTTATCCAATGAATAAAACCATAAATATTTGAGAGTTTTTTTGAAAGCAAAACATTCTGTAAATATGCTTTCCAGTCTCTGATACAAGACACATTCTTAATACAGATTTGTTTGGAAAGAAAAAAATGTATATTATTAAAATCTTGTAAATATCTATGGTACATTAATAAAACAATTTTAAACAGTTTTGAATTTTAAAGTTCGCACATGATTACATGCATTCGTAGGTACCACATTAATCTGGGGAGTTGTAACTGCTGTGTCTTTTAAGTGACTTACATGGAAAGTATAAATAATTCTCTGGTGATGATGAATACAAAATTGGCTCATAGTTTATAGCTGACATACATTTTTATGTGGTCCAGGCAATTACTTCAGTATTTAAAATTTCCACTCTACTTGAAAATAAAATATAATTATTTATTTATAGTTTGGATTCTTTAAAAATATAAACTATTCCAAAGCATGGTGTGCTTTTATCTCTGAATCAAGTTGGAACAAGAAATATTTTTACTCAATATTATTTCAATATACATGATGTTCTTCTCAGCTCACTTTTCAGAAGGTTCAGTCATAATAATGGCAGAAAAAGTACTTTATAGCAAAGAAAAATAAATGAAGGGAAATGAGTACCCACCTAAAATAATCTTCTAACAACTCTGGTATATAGTAAGCAATTGCTATGGCAAAGTTTAACATTTGAACTGTTGCATGAACAAATCTCAGGTAATTATTACAAATTGATTGCAATGTATGTGGCCTTATTTTTATAATAAAACAATCTGGGAACATAATTATTTGATCAGGTTTCCTACACTTTGGTCAATATATTATTTTTTGCCAATTTTCTCTGCAGCTATGAAAATAATTCTACATGAACCAGTGTTTAGAAAGATTTTACGGGTTGACTTTTCTGTAGAGTGAGCCTGTCTCAGTCAGTGGCCTCGCTTCTTAGGATTGGATAAAGCAGTCTGGAGAAAGCAGTCTGGGAGAAGGAAAGGTTAGTGACTCAGCCCATACAATGCTATGCTACCACCCCTCTCCTCTACAAACAGCCTTGAGGGATCAGTTCCTGCTGTCATCCTTCCCTGGCTCCAAGCCAATCAGATTTGTTGTCCTATAGAGCTAAATGTGAAAAATGCTCAAGTGAGTTTTATCTTCTTAACATACTGCAACCTCTTAAATGTGTTGAGAATATGTGAACAATTCTCACAACCCTCAAATCATACAATCCTCAATATGGGATCTTGTGATTTTCATGTCTGAAGCATTTTAAAACTCTTTAAAATACTCCATGTAGTCAGCAGCAGATGGACAATGGTTTTCACAGTTCAGAACTTGCTCCTTGCCTAAACAGTGTTTCAGGCACACAATGCAAATTAATGAGCCTTATTACCATATGATCTGAGTGTGCTTTTGTGGAGCAAAACAAATAAGGAACAGAAAATAATATTTGAAACACCCCTATTCACAGCTGCCTGGCCAAAATACATCTGAATTAACCAGAGATACCAGTCCTGGCATACGGTCTTAATGGTTTCCTTAATTTGGTGAAAGACATGATTTATGTCCTCCTCCCCAAAGAAGAGATTGAGGGTTAAATATACTATGAGATTTTTGTTTCCGCTGATTAAGTGAATTAGATACCCAGCCATTTGTGTGTGAGTTCAAAAGTTAAGTCAGTTTTTATCAATAATTCTTACATATTTTCAGGGTGCTATTTATTTCATGATTTCTAAAATATTAAAAGTCTGTATTTGCTGTCTAACATATATAATGTATTATTTATCTTTTTATCAATTCACTAAATTTTTCAGATCATATTTGGTCATTAATATTAAGCAGCATGGGCTTTGGTGTGATTTGAATCTGTCCTCTTAGTGAAAAATTGAACAACTTTCTTTTAACATCTCCATTTCACTAATATCAGAACTATAGAGTGTGATGTACATAAAATATTTGGCATGCTGCAGGAAACATTTTAAGTTATCAATAAATGAAGCTGCTGTTACCTGCTACTATGAATTAAATCTGAAATGAAATAAGTTATGACATTTAAGTACCCAATATACTATAAAAATTGTTTCAACCTTTGTGTTGAAATCCAAACCAACTTCAGTGAATTGAATATCTAGTCTCTATAGTAAATGGCACGAACGAATGAAAACAATAGTGGTTCTAATAACTCATTTCAGGGAAACATTCTACATGATGTATTTACTCCTCTGACATTCAAGAAGGATTTCCAGTGCATCCTGTATTGACTGAGTACACTGCTGTTATAAACATGATATGTCATTTCCCTACTTCCTACAAAAAAGGGAGACAATGTGATTGTACCTGGAAATGGCTGGAGGGGGGACCAGAAATAAGATTTATAAGACTCAACACAGTGGAAATGTGACACTATAACGCTATGGACTGCCTAGATCATGTAGACTTCAAACTCAGCTTCATTTTCTCTCTTTTGTTCATACTCTAATCCTCCCTGCTCAGTGTCCTTTTTCTATCAATACAGCAGAGAGTGAGGAGGGCATGACTGCTATCTTTAAAAACAAATGCAGATGGTGAGGAATGACCTGAAATCTATATGAATTCTAAATTCAATAAGTATTACTTCTCATAAGTAAACCGACTATTTTTGTGCTTTTATGTATTGCCAGTCTTGAGATGCAAGTTGGAGCACACACTCTTGTATTAGTCCATTTTCATGGTGCTATGAAGAAATACCTGAGACTGGGTAATTTATAAATAAAAAGAGTTTTAATAGACTCACAATTCCACATGGGTGGGAAGGCCTCATAATCATGGCAGAAGGTGAAGGAGGAGCAAAGGCATATCAAACACAGCAGCAGGCAAGAGAGCAAATGTGCAGGGAAACTGTCCTTTATAAATCATCAGATCTCATGAGACTTATTCACTGTCATGAGAGCAGCATGGAAAACATCCACCCCCATGATTCAATTACCTCCCACAAGTTCCTTCCCATGACACGTGGGGATTAGGATTATGAGAGCTATAATTCAAGATGAAATTTGTGTGGGAACACAGTCAAACCATATTAACTACCTGGGTACAATTATTACTTCATGTACTATAGAACTACATGTTGAATTCAGCAGAGATTTTTGTTCAAGACAGCCATGTCTCTGTTGAGGTCAATACTTACATTAGTCAGGGTTCTAGAGAGAAACAGAGCCAATAGGGTGTATGTGTGTGTGTGGAGAGAGAGAGAAAGAGAAAAAAAATAGGGAGAAATTATAAGGAACTGATGCATGTGATCATGAGACTGAGAAGTCCAGATGCAAGAGAGCCTATGGTGTAGCTGGAGACCGAGCTCAAGGCTAAGAGCCAGGAGGGTCAATAATGCAAATTCCAGTGTGAGTCCAAATCCAAAGGCAGGATGAAACTTATAACCCAGCTCAAAGACAATCAAGCAGAGAAGAATAACTGTTTCTTACTCAGCCTTCTTGTCTATTCAGGCCTTCACCAGATTGGATGTTGCCCACCCGCAATGGGGAGCACATTCTGCCTTACTTCATCTACCAATTCGTGTATTAATTTCTTCCACAAAAACCATCATAGACACAGCCAGAATATGTAACCAAATATCTCAGCACCAAATGGCCCAGTCGAGTTGACACATAAAATTTACTATCACAGTACTTTCTGGCTGAGATTAAATAATTCAGTTCTGCTTTCATCAGTTTTTGGAATGAAATTATTTAAATGTACTTCTCAATTTATTCATTTGTAAAACGATATGTTGGGATTACAAGATCTCAGAGTTCTTTTAAAACTCTGTAATTTTATACTAATGTGCATAATGTGTAACTTCTTTGGGTATAAGACAGTGTTTCAGAACCCTTCCCAAACCACACATACTCTGCAATGCTTTCCCTTTGTTTTTTCCTGTGTTTTTGCCAGTTGTTTTGTGCTTTTTAAGCAGGAGTTTGCATTACTAAAATTGAGCATGCTTTTTCAAACTACAAAGGACCCTCAGAGTTTCTAACCCATCTCTACACCCCATTGAGAATCACTAGTGTATTGCAGTAGTTCCCAAGGGCAGGGCTATTATAAAGTTTTCACTGATCAGTGGAAAAAAAAAAGACAAATATATAATATTTGGTGAGATGTTCACAATGAATAATTTGTGAAATATGGCTTTCCCCCATTGTGAAATGCTCATTCTTTGGGGAAACAAAGTTGAAAATGGATCACAGTTTATGTGCACTGTTTCAAAACATTTTACTTGGGAAAAAGAGTAGCTTACTTTATATCAAGCTCAATTATTTTTATTCTTAAAAATGTTTATCTTCTAAGGAAAATCAAAACTGAAAACCACTGATGTTAAGTCTTTTTATACTTATTTATTTAATCTCATAACCATCAAATCAACAATTTGACTTTGTGTGTTGAACTATAGTTTATGTGCCAAGAGTTGTGAGTTCTATGGAATTATTGTTTATGTACACAAATCCAGTCATAACTCTAGGCAATATAGCCTACCACTTATAACAAGTCATGAATATAATTAGATTGTAAGAAAAATAGAATGTCAAAATCCTGACTTTTTTAATATCTTAAAATTTGAAGATTATTTGCTTTCTACTTTTCTGTGTTAAAAATTCTTTCATGAAATTATATATAGTTAGCTGTTAGGCTTTATTTAAAGTCTTTACAAATAATTTTAGCAAAATAATTTTATTTTAACAAATAATTCTTATTGAATTATAAATTTATTTCTTCCATTTTTAAAAAATATTATTGTTGTTAACAGTGCTTGGCATGGTCCTGGGCAGAGAATGATGCTTAAAACACATATTTGCTTTCTGGACTGATTTATACAGCCAACTGTTGGCAATTTGTTTTCCCTCGGTTTCCTTATGAAAACAAGGGCCAGCTATGATGGCTTATACCTGTATCCCAGTACTTTGGAAGGCCGAGGCTAGTGGATCACTTGAAGTCAGGAGTTTGAGACCAGCCTGACCAACATGGTGAAACCTCATCTCTGCTAAAAATACAAAATTAGCTGGGCATGGTGGTACATGACTGTAATCCCCACTACTCAGGAGGCTGAGGCAGGAAAATCACTTGAACCAGGGAGGTGGAGGTTGCAGTAAGCCGAAATCACACCTAAACTCCAGATTTTGGTGAGTCAGTAATATATCCCTGAAATAAAAATAAGTAAATAAAAATAAAATCCTTGGAATATTGTCATTTGAGAAAACATCAGAAATGCTGTTACATTGCTATTTTAAAACACATACTTTAAAATCTGGTTAGATGTGTCTTAGAAGAGACTTATTTTGTTCAGAGTAAGGCTCTCGAGGGAAGCTCACTCAATGACTCTTTAAATAAAGATAGCGAGTTGCAGCTCAATCAGAGTGAAAAGAAATCTTGATGTAAAAGTGTTTTGTTCCCTACACCCATTAAAGACAGAAGTAAGCTAGACTAAAATGTCTGTAGGTTTATCACCTTATTCCTGGAACTGAATGCTCTATTGGATAGAATCCTATTCTTAAGCAATGATTAATTAATGTTTATAAATCACTTTGAAGATGAAAAGCATTGTATAAATTCTAATCATTTCGATTATGGTGATTTTTTCCCAAGAAGTATATTGACTTTTTGCAATGGTACTTTGAAAAGGCATGCATTTGTGTCTGAAGCCAGGTATCATGCCTGGAAGAAAATAGTAATTGGAAAGTTTGAAAGATAATAATTCTGAGATACTAAAAATTTAGGTGAATTCGTAATAGTCTGCATGGACTAAATAATTTTAATTCAAACATGAAATAATCTACATCTATTCATGACAGTTTTCAGCTTGTGAAATAAATGTCAGCAACAGAATGTGTTCCTGAAATGATATATACTCCTAACAAAGCTCAGGAAACCTCAGAGGCTTTCATGGTAACAATAACGAGTTTAGGGAACTTTTATTACCTGTAACTGCAGTAGTTATAATATCTCCCCAAACTAACTTTGAACAGATTCATTTTAGCCTACTTTTGTTGACAGAAAAGCATAATGAGATATATTACTGGCCTTTTCTAAATCAGATCTTTTTTAAAAATCTGTGTAAAAGTGAAAATGTTATAATTTAGTCATCTAAATTATTGTGTATTTAGACTTACAAACATACTATTTTCAAATTTTAAATTCTTAATAGAATCTAGAATTTTCTTGCTTTGCTTTGCTTTTTTTTTCTTCTTCTTCTTCTTCTTTTTTTTTTTGAATCAGAGTCTCCCTCTGTCACCCAGGCTGAAGCTGCACAATCTTGGCTCACTGCATCCTGTGCCTCCTGGGTTCAAGCAATTTCCCTGCCTCAGCCTCCCCAGTAGTGGGGATCACAGGCACACATCACCACACCTGGCTAATTTTTGCATTTTTTAAAATAGAGACGAGGTTTCACCATGTTGACTAGGATGGTCTCAAACTCTTGACCTCAAGTAATCCACCCGCCTCAGCCTCCCAAAGTGCTGAGATTACAGGCATGAGCTACTGCACCTGCCAAGTCTAGAATTTTTAAAAGAGACTCCTAAATCCAAGAACGTGACTCAGATTATTTTTAGTAATGTTTGGACTCGTGTAATATTTCAAGCTAGATGACACCAGAAAAAAGACTTGTAACTAGTTAAGGAGAATCTGAAAACCCCCAACTTGTTGACGTCAATAGGTAGACAGTACTCGAGAGGTAGAGGCAGGCAGATGACTGGAGCCAAGAAGTTCCAGGCTACAGTGAACTGTGATCATGCCACTGCATGCCAGCCTGGGCAACAGAGCAAGAATTTCTATGTTTCAAAGAAAAGATTGACAGGAGGGAAATTAATCATCAATACCTGCTTATAACAATTAAGATACCAGATTTTTCTATCTGAAATTGATATTCTTCATCAGAAAATGTCACGCCTTATAGCATGTTACATTATGTTGCCTTAGGCTATATTTTATTATTTATCATTTGTCTCATTTTTTTTTTTTAGAAAATGAATAATTAGTTCCAGAGGAGATGGACATTATTTTTTTATTTTCCCCACACCTATCACACCCAAAGTGTACCTGACATCCAGTAGTTGCTCAACATATATATTTTGAATGAATATACAAACAAAAGAAAGGGTTGAGTGTGCATTACTTAATAGAATCTCATTGCCACTCCTACAAAAGTGGCAAAGTTAACGTAAAGAATATTGTCTTTTGTAAAGCTTTCATATTAAACATTGTAATTTAACATGACATATAATTGATGTAAGTCTGTTGGCATATAAAATATTTTAATTTTTTAAAGCTTTCTAAAATTAAAATAAATTTTAAAGACAATATTTTTAATAGAAAATACCATGTAATTTTATGAGAGTTTTTTCCTTCCCCTCAAAGATTTTTAAAAGACAATTCTCAAAAGTTTGAGGCTATTAGAACTGTATATCCCAACCAGAGAGTAACATCCATGGTGTCCAGAAGACGTAAGGATCATTCCAAGGTCTAAGTTGCAGTTACTTTCCCTGCAGCCAAATTAACTAAACTTTATACCCTTGATCATACACATAACAAAATCTAAAAATCTTGTCATGCTGCAATATTCAATCCATCTATTCAGCCAGGAAGGTATTTTTAGTTGGCAGATATAACACAAAATTATGACTTCCCCTTTTCAGGTGCTCTTCTTTAGGTCATACTGTAATATTCACTCAGCTTTATTTCCAAAAGCTCAAAATAAGTAATGGATTTGCTGAAAATTTCAGAGAAAAAATAGTTCTCTGGCATTAACGAAGTTGCAAAGTTTCAACACAAGTTCAAAGCCAGCCAGGAACAGGATAGATGTCATCAGTGTCTATATACTTAAACATTGAAATAGTTGTCAGTGTTCAGATGTCAGATTTCATGTAAATCTAACTTTCCTTGAGCCACTCTGAGTCTGCCTTCTTGCATGGCACTAAGCTAGTGAACTTGTGACTAAGTCTTCTCTTTGAGATGAAGCATTTTTCACCATGCTCCTTTCGCAGCTTTCATAATCCATTTATGAACCTACCTGGCCCTTTTAGGAATCTGAGTTTTGACCCTTGTTAGACATGATGCAATGTACCTAGAAGACAACGTTTTATGGTATCATTGTTTTTTACACATACTACTTCATACTCATTTATATGAACACCTCTTTTCAGCTGTCATGAACTGTGAGCATTTAATGTAAGAAAGTTGAACATTTATATAACAAGAAAAAATAAAGTTATGTTGATAAGAAATTTGTCTTTTAAAAATACGTACTTATGTTTACATTGAGGTCAAAAACATGGCAACTACTCATGAAATAGATCCACATTTATAATTGATCAAATCAGTCAAGAAAATATTACTTGTTTACCATGTTCTATCCATTGCTCTTGGCCCTATCAAAAAAAAAAAAAAATCATTGAAGAGGAGAAACATGCTACCAAGGTTGGGAGTAAGTAATAATTCAGCCAACTCCTCTCACTTCAGAAAACAATCACAAGTTTTGATAAGCCCTAAGGAAAAACAAGGAAGATGTTCTGATAGAGAAGAAAACTTGGGGCCAGATGGGTACCCCAAACTAGATTGGCAAAAGGCTCTTCTTAGAGAAGAGCTGGTGGTCCTGAAAGTTGCAGGTTTTGGGAAGTAACTTGATTTAGGTTTAAAATACTACTTCTGTTTTAGGATTACTCTAATTAATGTGTGGTAACTGGACTGTCATGAGCCAAGAACAGAAGCAAAGATTCTAATAGTAGTCCTTGTAATAGATCAGTGGTGGCTAGACTAGTTTGGTGGCAGGTAATAGATCTTTAGGCTTGTCAAGAATTGCCCATTGTTTAGATATAAGGAAGGTGAAGGACACCTCCGAATATTTTAAAGCAACCATTATTTTATCGCAGGGGAAAAACTAGGGAACAATCATGCCTAGGAATACAGAAAATGGGGTGATAATCAAGATTCGATTTGGGACATGGTAAGTTAGAGATCTCCATGGGAGATCTGGGTAGAGATGTTAAAGAGACAGATCTAGCAACTAGGGTCAAGGAGATCTGGGTTTCCCCATTAGTCCTATTTTATTTATGAATAGCAGTGACCCTTGACCTGTGAGGTGACTTTTGAACTGACCTACTTCACTATAAGTCTCAAATTTTTCTTCCACATAATGCACAGCTTTGTTAGGGGAACACTTACATTACTATTAGTACTCAAGCAGTATAAATGATGGATATTACTATTTTATAACAATAACTTTCAAACTGCAAGATACTGAGTCAATTATTAAAGAGTTAAATTCAGATTATCATCTGATTTTATTTATTTTTTTAATTATACTTTAAGTTTTAGTGTACATGTTCAGATCATGCAGGATTGTTACATAGGTATACACATGCCATGGTGGTTTGCTGCATCCATCCCCCCATCATCTACATTAGGTGTTTCTCCTAATGTTATCCCTTTCCAATCCCCCTACCCGCTCCTATCCCACTCCTAGCCCTCCCACCCCCCAGCAGGCCTCTGTGTGTGAAGTTCCCCTCCCTGTGTTCATGTGTTGTTATCGTTCAACACTCACTTATGAGTGAGAACATTTGGTGTTTGGTTTTCTGTTCTTGTGTCAGTTTGCTGAGAATGATGGTTTCCAGCTTCATCCATGTCCCAGCAAAGAACATTAATTCATCCTTTTTCATGGCTGCATAGCATTCCATGGTATATATGTGCCACATTTTCTTTATCCAATCTATCATTGATAGGCATTTGTGTTGGTTCCAAGTATTTGCTATTGTAAACAAAGACAAGACTTGTTTATAGTGCCGCAATGAATATAGGTGTGCATGTGTCTTTATAACAGAAAAATTTATAATCCTTTGGCTACATACTTAGTAATGGTATTGCTGGGTCAAATGGTATTTCTATTTCTAGATCCTTGAGGAATCGCCACACTGTCTTCCACAGTGGTTGAACTAATTTACACTCCCACCAACAGTGTAAAAGCGTTCCTATTTCTCCACATCCTCTCCAGCATCTGTTGTCTCAAGAATTTTTTAATGATCACCATTCTAACTGGCATGAGGTGGTATCTCAATGTGTTTTTGATTTGCATTTTCCTAATGACCAGTGATGATGAGCTTTTTTTCATATGTTTATTGGCTGCATAAATGTCTTCTTTTGAAAAGTGTCTATTTATATCCTTCACCCACTTTTTGATGGGATATTTTTTTCTTGTAAATTTGTTTAAGTTCTTTGTAGATTCTGGATATTAGCCGCTTGTTAGATGAGTAGGATGCAAAAATTTTTTCCCATTCTGTTGGTTGCTAGTTCACTCTAATGATAGTTTCTTTTGCTGTGCAGGCGCTCTTAAATTTAATTAGGTCCTGTTTGTCTATTTTGGCTTTTGTTGCCCTTGCTTTTGGTGTTTTAGTCATGAAGTGCTTGCCTATGCCTATGTCCTGAATGATATTGCCTAGGTTTTCTTCTAGGGCTTTTATGGTTTTAGGTCTTATGTTTAAATCTTTAATCCATCTGGAGTTAATTTTTGTATAAAGTGTAAATAGGCTTCAAAATGTTTTTCCCTTTAAGATGCTCAGAAAAAAGTTAACTATAATGTACACAATGCAATACTATTCAGTCATAAAAGGAAGGAACTCTTGTAATTTGTGACAACATGGATGAACCTGTAGGATGTCTTGTTAAATAAGCCAGGCACCAAAAGACAAATACTTCATGATCTCACTAACATATGAAATCTTAAAAAGTTGATCTCAAAAAAGCACAGAACTGAATGGTGGTTATGAGAGACTGGGGTGGTTCTAGGGGAATGCAGGAGAAGGTTTGAGAAGATAATGGTCAAAGGATACAAGGTTTCCTTTAAATAAGAGGAATAAGTTCAAGAGATCTTTTGTACCACAGGGTGATTAGAGTTAGCAATACATTGTATTCTTAAAAATGCTGGGTGGGTGCAAAGTGTTATCTCCACAAAAATGACAGCAATGTGATGTAATAAATATGTTAACTAGATTTAGTCATTCAATAACTTATATATTATTTAAAACATCATGTTGCACATGATAAATGAATCTACCTTACATGACAATTTGAAAATTTCTTAAAGATAATAAAAAGGAATTAACTGGAAAACTCCATTCCAAAATTAAATTGGCCATTAAGATTGAATATTGATCAATTCAATATTAACAAAAAGATTGTTCAGGTGTAAGCAAATTCTAAATTGAGAAATCAACATGTTTTGTTTTTTATCTTTGACTTCATTCTAAAAACAGAGTTCTCAAACTATAAATTCATAAACTTAAGGTAAACGAATGATTTGCTGGTCCTTGGCATTTTTCTTTTTCACCTTTAGAATTTTTCTTATGCTTCTTTTTCTGCATAGAATGTTCTCTTTCCTTTTTCTGCATGGAATATTCTCTTTTATTTTTCTGAGTGGAATGCTCTCTTTCCTTTTCTGTGTGAAATGTTCTCTTTCCTTTGCCTGGGGAGCAGCATCTTCAGTTACCAGCTCCAGTGCCAGCCGCTGCACGTCTGAGACTTGTTGCACCCCACTCTTCTCGGGCTACTGGGCTACTCTTGCATTTTACTTCATCCATGGAGCTCCCTGTATACATCTCAGTCATAGCATTTGGCACTTGGTTTCTCAACTGTGGGCTTCCTTTACTGCTTCCCTCACTTGTTGGTGAATTAATTGGGGATTATGAATTCTCCAGCACTTATTATTATGCTGTGAATATAAGAGGCTCTTGAGACATGTTTGAAGAAGACAAATAGACAGGGATGGAAAAAAAAAAGAAATTTAATTTTTGTTTTCTGGCAAGTCTGAATGTATTTTGCCAGCCACATATTTTAGAATAAAAGGAATCAAAATACAAGAATATAGAATTGTGATACTACTCGTTTGCCTGAAATTGTTTTTCTACTATTTATAAAAGCATATCTTAAAATATCTTGAAATAGGAAGAAAAACCGTATTATCAACACAAATATTTTATTAGAACTGATGAACAAACTGGTGAACAAACATTTTAAGATATTATAACAAGTGGCTCCATATGAATTATTTTCTGGGATTTGTAGTACATAAGACAACTCTGTTGGCTTTGTGACAATTTAAGAAGCAAGTTTCATCTGCAAACTGTTATTTCCAGGCAAACAAAATTCCAGCACTACTTCCTCCTTTGTCCAGAAGATAGTTTAACACCCAAAGGCAAATGATTTAGGCATTTCCATCAACAAAATCAATGTCTAGTTTCTTCACCTAAATAGATTCTTCTTTTTTTTTTTTTTTTTATTTTGAGACGGAGTTTCGCTCTTGTTACCCAGGCTGGAGTGCAATGGCGCGATCTCGGCTCACCGCAACCTCCGCCTCCTGGGTTCAAGCAATTCTCCTGCCTCAGCCTCCTGAGTAGCTGGGATTACAGGCACGCACCACCATGCCTAGCTAATTTTTTGTAGCTTTAGTAGAGACAGGGTTTCACCATGTTGACCAGGATGGTCTCGATCTCTTGACCTTGTGATCCACCCGCCTCGGCCTCCCAAAGTGCTGGGATTACAGGCTTGAGCCACCGCGCCCGGCCTAAATAGATTCTTCTTTATCCTTTTGATCTACCTACAGTGTCTTGGCATTCAACACCCCTAGAATCACAGAATTGGGAGACTGGTTGGTGGGCAGTAATTCTAGCTGTTCCCAAGCTGCAGTCTCCAGCAAGATAAAATATGGCTCCTTCAAGGTACAGATAGTCAGCAGTTTATGAATAAATCGTATTGTCTTAATAAATCTGTCATTTGGTTGTTGGGGCACATGTTAATAGAAATACTGCTGAAAACAGTTCTTTGTACAGCCCCCAAAAGCCTATTTATCATTTAATGTATTGACAGTGTAGCATTTCATGGTACTCCAGAACCCACTCTTAAAATGAAACCATGATTTACCAACAAAGCATTTTTAGAGTTCTGGCTGTGCTTATGGGAAAAACATCTTCTAACATACTAGCAACTCAACAGTAGCAACAAGGACCCCATGACCTCCACAGCAGATATGGTGTCTCTCATGGTATGGGACAGAAACCCCAGTAAGACAGGAGAGGAGAAGCAGAAACATAAGATCAAAGTTGCCACAATTAAAGATCTATAGGGAAAGAACCTTCCATCAATCAAACAGTTTTATCAGGTGATCAGCTTTCATCCACTCTTCTCAGAAACTTTCCAATCTTATCTCTTTAAGTTGCTTTCTCTTCTAATAACATTTTAAAACTCATCTAGTGTCACTTTACTATTAACTTTTTGTGTTCTAGCTCAAGAAAATTTTATTCTCCCCTACCTGTAAGTTGGGCCTCCATCTTGCCACAGGGCTTTTGCACATGCTAGGACCTTTTCCTGCAATTTCTTTTTGCCATCACCAATTTATTTTTGCTCCTTTCACCTGGCTAATTGCTTTCATTCTGATTAGGTAAAATTCCCTCTATATTCCTCCATTGCACCAACATTATTCTTTCCTCGCACTTATCATAGCTATAGTTTGTTGATTTATTTGTGTTCTTCTCCAATTATTTCCTATAATTTTCAAACAATCTATAAGCTTCATGAGATTGTTTGGGTTGATCATTGAATCCCCAGTACCTAACATAGTGCCTGGCACATGGGAATCTCTCAATAAATGGGATTTATTTAGAAATAAGTGAGTCACAATTATAATAAATATCTAATAAAATAAACATAAAATTTTAAATTCTAAAATAAAAAGTTAATCAATAACTTAATGACTATTACTTATATCTTTTCTTAAAACTCCTGTTTATAAAGCTCAATTTGAAGCTTTTACCATGCTACTTATTCTTCAAAACCAGTAGACAGTTTTTCTCATGATTCTTACAGCACTGAAAATAATGGGAAATCAGAAAAGTTTCTATTAAATTCTAGTTTTAATGCTTGTTTCATCTTATTTCCAACCTATACTTTTTTTTAATTAACCCCGTTCTATTAGTCCGTTCTCACACTGTTAATAAAGACATACTTGAGACTAGGTAATTTATAAAGGAAAGATATTTAATTGGCTCACAGTTCAGCATGACTGGGAAGCCTTAGGAAATTTACAATAATGGTGGAAGGGGAAGCAAACACATCCTTCACATGGCAGCAGGAAGAAGTGCTGAGCAAAGAAGGGGAAAGCCTCTTATAAAACCATCAGATCCTGTGAGAACATGAGAACAGCATGAGGGTAACCATCTTCGTGATTCAATTACCTCCAACTAGTTTCCTCCCATGACAAGTAGGGATTATGGGAACTATAGTTCAAGATGAGACTTGGGTAGGGACACAGCCAAACCATATCACCAGTGGAACAAAGGTGGCAATATCTGGCACAGCTAACTCTGCTGCCTGGTGATCCTCAGAATCCTTATTAACACAATCATGCAGGCAACTATTACTAATTAATTTTACTGGCATTATAAGATGAATTTGATTTAAAATTCCTTAAAGAGGGAAAGAAAAAGTCTTCTTTCTGTTTACAGCAATATAAACTCTTCTGGAGAATTATGATGAGAATTTAATTTCTAATTATTGGCATTGCTTCAGTTCTATCCATACATTAACAACAGCTTTAAATTGTTCTGTAATTTTTTTGTAAAAAGATGATCTTGGATTATGCATGTGGACGTGATATAGTCACAAGGGTCCTTAAAGGTGAGAGACAGAAGATGAGTCAGAGTGAGATGATGTGTGAAAGTCTGTAGGGACCACTGCTGACTTTGAAGATGGAGGGAGAGACCACAGCCTAAGGAATGTGTGCAGCTTCTAGCAGCTGGAGGAAAGGCTAGAAAATGAATTTTCTTCTAAAGCCTCCACAAGGGATGCAACCCTGCCAAAAGCTTTATTTTGACCCAGTGAGATCCATTTTATGTTTTTGTAAGCTGTTAAGTTTGTGACACAGCAGTAATAGGAAGCAAATACAGTGAGTTTAAGCAACTTGCCAAGTTCACACAGTGAATGGATAGTTAGAAATAAAACCAGGCAATGTGTTTTACGTAGCTGACATTTTATTTAACTATCAACATAAAAACAAATTATGTGCATGCACACACACAGAGATGTATATATAAATGTAGCATAAATATACATATGTATGTATATGCATACATAAATGTGATATGTGCATGTATCCATATATACACATATATGTGCATGCGTCTTTTCCAATGTTGTACTGCCTCATTAAACTTGGTAATTTGAAAATAATACATCTTTATAGTAACACAAAAGCAGAGATATACTTGGTATCAAAATGCTACTAAATACTGTTTATATAGCCTGTTTCATGAGATGCTGAAGATGTACTGTAAACAGTAATACTTAAAAGAAATTATAGTCTACCAGAGTTATCTTCAGGCTGCCAATTGATTGTGGGTCGTGAATTTCGTTTACTTTGTGTGAGTGCATCAATCTTCTTTTAAAGCATAGGGAGAATTTACAACTATAATTTTTACTAATGTTTGCTGATAGGTCCTTCATGATTTAGATATCAGAAATCTTGAAATCAAAACTAATAGCAATAGACAAGAAGTGATAACCAGGTACTTAGAAAGGTGTGAGGAACATGAGAAGAGTGCTTCATTACAAGAATGAGCTTGGGTAGCAGGTGTGACTGGAGAGTGGGGAAGCTGTGCTAAAAGCCAGGCTTCAATGGAACTTGGAGGAAATGTTTAGAAAAGCTAGAGAGAACCAGAGTGTATAGCTACTTCCTAGAGCCAGAAAGAAGGCATATCAATTTGTAACTCCATTATTTTCCAGGTGGATGATACTGAAATATGTACTTAACCTCTCTGAGCTTTGTTCTTGTCACTTTAAAAAGCACATAATAACTCCCGCAGGATACTGTTGTGATGATTAAGTGAGCCAATGCATGTAAATAACCTAGGATGTGGTAGATGTTCAGCAAATATGATTTCCTTTCTTCTTCCCTGCTATCTCCACTGATACTTTGCTACCACACTTTAAGGCAATACATCCTGAAATTTGCTGCCATCAAAGGATATAATAGAGTTGTGTGTCCACTTTTAAAATAAACTAAGTTAAATGAATTTATTTTCTTTTGTTATATCACCTCTTTGAGCCTTTTATATTGAACCGTGCATTGTGATTCTTCAAGGAACATAACATTATAAAATAGAAATCATTTCTTATTTTTATTTTTCAACAACTTTTTTTCCACAAGAAATAACATGAGGGAAATCACATGAAATAAGTTCAACAAAACATACCATAAGAAGCTCAAACTTAAGAGTAAAATCTTAGAATCAAGCATCAGAATATATGAGCTTACAGCTCTATCTTCACTGTTTTGTGGTTGAGTGGAGTTTAAAACAAATATGTAATGTTTTAAGAACTTCGTTCTGTCTCCATTGTCTCTTCTATTAGGTTTTGAGGATGAAACTGCATGCAGTATGCAAAAATACTATCTAGAGTTAAAAGTTCCGTGCAAGCATGAGATTATTATTACACTATTGTACCATTTGACCTACTATTCGTTCCACAATGTGAAAAGAATGTTGGGAGCTGATTGCTCCCAAAGACCTTGGTAGGTCAAAGTAGGGAAAAGTGCATATCACTGCACTCAGACACCACCACCACCAGGTGGGAGACTGTGGATGAAATGAACACAGCACAGTGATCTCTGTGAGAAAATAAATTTATTTCAAAATAAATGCCCTACCTCTAGAGAGCCGGTAGAGTTTGGGACATGAGGTACACAGGCTCTTCTAACATTTTCATTGAATTTTCATGCATTGTTATGTAGACCATAATAATGCACCAAATTATTCAGAAGAATACCTGTCTCATAACACCTCCATCTTGTTGAGAAGCTACGTATAAGTCCCTTTTTTTCTCTGAGATCAGTATTGGAAATGTTTAGAGAGGGGGGAAGAATTATAAATTAACTGGTTTTTATTCATTTAAAAAATTCCAAAAATGTGGTCTGTGGATAGAGAACTCTTCTCTCCAAAAATTCTTCCATAGTCAATGACATTGAGGATGCATGGCTCTATCCCCCTTCTAGGGGCTTCGTAAGGTACTTTATCAATCTAAAGACTCTTAGAAATCCTGAAGTAATGAAAACTATTACCTTGGTCTAATGCAATATGTCCACAATGATTTAATCATGTTAAACATTATTTGCAAGAAACTTAGAAAAATTTCACTGGATAATATTCCACCAACCCCTGGGGAAATGCCCCATGAGATGGCATCCCAGGTCCCCACATACTCTACGACTCCTGGAGTGTATATGATTCTCCAGGAGGATGCAGTAATGACTTGGTACCTCTACTTCTACAGTCTTGAAACCTTCTTTTCTAATACTATTGGTCATCCCCCATGGAATCAATTTGTAGTTAGAAGTACAGTTTGCACAATTATTAGTGTTTGGAGCAAGAATGTGTGCTGAATAGACTGGGGAAAAAGGCTGCTTCTTAGGGACCAATGTTTAGAAGAAAGTGCCTCCTCTGTCTCTGTTGTAGCCCATACCAATTCTTCTTGCCAGCTGTGGTCTCTGTGTTTGCCCACTCTGGGAGGATTACACACTCATTTCATGTGACACAAGAGGCTGAGAAGAGAAATTGCTGGTAAATGAGATGCCTGTGACATTTGGGGTAAACACAATTACATAAAGCCCTGGCTATAGGCTTGTGCCACCACTGTGGGAGGATTACCTTCTCACTCCTCCAGTGGATGGGAGTCCTGGCTGTAAGCAGCAGAAGGGGGCTTGACAGGCTCTTAGACAGGCTTGACATGGGCCCTGGGGTCTTCCAGTCAGGATCTGCCTACCCATAAAAAGTGCAAAAGAGAAATAAAGCGTTTAACCAGAAAATCAAGACCCAACCAAGGCACAAGAAGTTGATTTCAGGCAAAAGCAATAAACATTGGTTTTTTCTAATAACTGTTGACACATAATACACCTCACAATAATCCCTTAATGAAGGCATTTCTTATACTAGTTTTACAAAGGAAAAGCTGAAGATGAGAGTGAAGATATGGTTTACCTAAGTTATTACATACAGGAAGGCAGCAGACCAGGAATTCAAATCACGTCTAGTCAACTACAAAACCCATATTCTGGAACCACGATAGTATGGACTCTTTCCGTTATGGATATTTTCCATGTATGCCTCCAAATTGATTCCTTACCGCTCTCTGCCCTTCTTTTTGTCCCAGGAGGATGATCTGCATGGATTATTTTGATAAGTTCCATTTTCTCTGGCTTGTTAAATGTGACCAGTAGAGATCACTAGCAGGGTTGGAGGGCGTGCCTTTATCTGATTCTGTTCCACCATCATTGCTTTTCTCAATGCAGCTAATTCTACATAATTTTCTCACTCATGGTTCTGGTAACCACTTTCTTCTCTTTTCCCTTTGAGCCAAAGGTTATGCCTTAGCTTGCTTGCAGAGATAACTGCAATTATTCTTCTCATTCTTGTATAAATATTCTTTTGTAATGTGACTTTGTTTCTTTTCCAATATAGGGGTGGAGTCTATTCCCCCATCCTGTTAAACAGTGGTGTTCTTATCCCTTGCTTTAACCATGAGAATGTGAGAAAGGTGACATTTTCCTTATGAGAGTTCCAGAACCATGGCCGCAGGAGGTGTTACACTTTCTGTCTTTGCCTTTCTGGAACTTTGAGATCATCATATAAGGAATCCCAATTATACTCTTGAGTATGAATGACCACAAGATAGGACTGCTCCAGCTAACAGCAAGAATGAAACTTCAAAAATGTGAATAAGGCTACCTGGGACCTTTCAACCCATTAAATCTGCCAGGTCACTGTACCTATATGTGCAATCTCAAGCCAGGCTAGCAGGAGGACTGCCCAGATGATCCTAGCACAAATAACAAACACTAAGTTTGGGAGGAGTTGTTATGAAGCAGCAATAGATGACTGATACAGTAGCCGAACTTTCTTATGCTCATTAGTTCATTTTATTCATAAAGCCTCCACAAATTATCTGATTTTTTGTCTACCATCTGGACCCTGGCTGATACCTCCACCATGACAGTCTGATAAATAATTAAAGACTTCTTTGAAAGAGGACTACCATAGGATCCATCTCCCCATGCTCCTGAATCCACATAAGTGTTTCTTTAGGAAATCTTCATTAATAGTTATGTTTAATAGTTACTTGGCAACTGCTGTGCTGTTTACATTATTTCTAGTATCCACCACTGCAAAACTGGAATTAGATATTATTATTAATCCCATTTTACTAACAAAAAAGCAGAAGTTTGGAGATAAAATACTTAATCAAGTTCAGTGCTAGTAAGTATCAGGATCTGAGTTCAAACCTAGACCTTCAGTTTACTCCAACATTTATGTTCTTTCCACTTCATCATACTGCCTTAGAAATGGAAATTTTAGTTCTAGTAGCTAGCCAACCACAGACCTTGAGCACAAACTCTGTCAACTTAGGAATCTATTTGTTTCCATTCCATAAAAGATATTTCAGAGCTGTAATTTCTTCTCTCAGGGAATAAAGTTTAGAATGGTGAAAATATATTTTGACACCATCAAATGAATACAGCTTATTTGGCCTTCAAATGTAGAGATTTCAAGTCACTGGTGTAGCTTCATAATGGGTCATTGTGTAATATTTGTACAGTCCCCCAGTAAATCTACTCTGGAAATTCATCCTATAGACCCCCAGGAGTAAAAGTAGATGTTCACAAATAGAGGGGGAAATATCCTGTGCTTCTTGTTCACTATACTTTCTATATTTACCATTTAGGTTTTTTCTAAGAGTCTCCAGAGATAGAGAATTTATGTTTGCATAGGTCCCTGAGGGAATACATCATCCGAAGTGACTAGCAGATTCCTGAGGATGACAGGAGCAATACCAACTAAAGGATTTATGCTGAAGTAGCAGGCAGCACAGAGGAGATGAAAATATATAGTTGTGTCAGAGCATGGACCACATTGTTAAAGGCCAGTTACAGAGGCTGGGATGATAATAGAAGCTTTTTCTTTTTCCTTTGGAGAGATAGTGTAGATGTGGCGTAGTACATCTTAGGTTTGGGCACTAGTTATGTCCTCTCATTGTGTGACATGAGGCAAGTAATTTATAGTCTATAAATCTTGCTTTCTTTCACTATGAAAAGAAAGAGTAATAATGGCATCAACCTTATAAGCTATTGTGAAGATTAAATGAGACAATGAGTGTGAAAGCTTACTTGAATACTTAGTACATACTAACAATAAAATAAGTGGAATTGTTCTTAATCACTGGTGTCCCTAATACAAGAGGGGCTTTACATTTATTGCTCCATTTGATACTTCCACATTCCTCTGTGGTAAATATATTGTCCATTTCTGTAATTTTGAAAACTGAAGCAAGTTACCTACCCAAGGCCTTGCTGCCACTATAGGTCAAAATTAGAACTTAGTTTGTCCTCTGGCTAGACAAAAATCTATTTTTTTCCTCCACTTCTTGTTTTCTTGCATGAATCTGCCTCTGTATGGTGCATGCATGTGTGTATGTGTGTAAGTGTGTTTAAGAGAGTTTGTGTGTGTGTGTGTGTGCCCAGTCTCTTTCATAGAAAAAGTGCAGCCATCATACCATGCACTTGGTGGGGGTGGGGATGGGGCTTGTCCAACATAGGGTATGCCTTTGTCAAAATCCATCCTTACCTATGTTCAGTGACCCCCCCAACACACATTAGAATAAGAGAGCCACTGCAGGAAGCTGGTTCCATTCATAGCTTCAGAACAGAGGGGAGATAATTGGGCTATGTAAGGAGTGAGCCCATGGCCTTGGCCTCATTAGCAACATACTTTAATCATCAGAGCCAAGCAACCACAGGTGGTAGTGCCCCATGCAAGTGTTTTGCATCTCATTTCCTGAAAATGTCAATGTTTGAGAATATAAATATTACTTATAATCCTGGGATGACTGTACAGGTACTAATGGAATGGTTTTATGGTATTGATTTTCAATAGCTCATTTGTTATAATCAGCTTAACTTCATCTGCTAGAAAACGAACTTCCAATTCCAGTCTGAAACATAATACCAGCAAATGATTTTAGCCCAGTCTGCTGCCACCTTGAATTCTTTATGGAAGTAAGCTGGGCATAAATCTTAAATAAATAAATCAACTTTAGCTTTTCCCAGATTTTCATGATCTTGCAAGATTGATTTTCTTTCCTTTAATCTGTTTTTAATAAAAGAGATATTTTCCTTTGAGACATGGTCCATAATCTTTTCTATTTTTATTACATTCTCATAGACATCCTCTTTTCAATTTCAAGAGAAGCAAGGCTTCTTAGAGGAAGGTAGCTTTTGTGACAAGTCATATCTACACAGACTTGGAGGAATTCTAAGGAGAGGGATGGCCCTTTGGTGTAGGCTGGAAAAAACAATGTTTAAAAATAGCCTGTTGCGGCCGGGCGTGGTGGCTCACGTCTGTAATCCCAGCACTTTGGGAGGCCAAGGCAGGTAGATCACGAGGTCAAGAGATCGAGACCATCCTGGCCAAGGTGGTGAAACCCCGTCTCTACTAAAAATACAAAAATTAGCTGGGCGTGGTGGTGCACGCCTGTAGTCCTAGCTACTCGAGAGCCTGAGGCAGGAGAATCTCTTGAACCCAGGAGGCAGAGGTTGCAGTGAGCCAAGACCATGCCACTGCACTCCCACCTGGTGCCTGAGGATGGAGCGTGACTCTGTATCCAAAAAAAAAAAAAAAAAAAATACCCTGTTGCCTCCTTGAGAGGCATGACACCATGATTTTCTCTCTTACTCTACAGGTATTAGTCTAAGAAATTACAAGCCATTTGTCTATAAGAAGAAAAATGACCAAAATATGGGTAAGGTGAACTAGCACAGCAATATATAGAAATAATAACAAAAGGCATTATTCAGAATGCATATATACTAAAAGGTTTACCTTTATTAAGGCACTCAATCATTCCAAGACTCTGAGATCGGGGCTACTATCATATCCATATTTTACAGATGTTTACAGAGTTAAATCAACTTTCTCAATGTCTTGAAGCTAGTGTAAAGGAGTCAGGACTCACACTACAGCACCCATACTCCAGAACCCATAGCTAACCACTGGATTCCATGCCTGTAAGGATATATAATATTTATTGTTTCAAATAACTTTATGATAGCTTATCTCTAAGCTTTTGGGCAAAACACTTTAAAAACTCTGAGCCTCCATTCCTCTAGCTTAAAAATGGAGACAGTACCTAACTCTTACCATTGAGACAGTGCATGTAAAACATGCACGCGTACGCACACACACATACACACACACATACACACACACACACATATATTATCCCAACATACTGGTGTTCTGATTCCCATTTTACGGATGTAGAAACAGGGACCCACAGTTGTCAATGTGTTCAAGGTTTTATCAAAGCAGATGAAATAGTCAAGATTCAAATCTACATCTATCTGACTGCAAAAGGTGTGGTATCACCTGGGAGAAGTGCTGGGAGCTCACTGAGTGGGTGAAGATCTTGGAAACCTGGCCAAGGAGGCAGTGGGAGAATGACTGGATGCCTAAATTTGACTTTGATAATCTGCAAATGGAATCATTTGGGAGAAGTTATCAATTGTCCTCTACCAAAATGTCTACTGGAGCAGTAAGGGTGAGGTAAATAATTCAAATGTTTGTTACTGAAGATAGGTACAGTATTAAGAGTTTCTAATGATTCCTTATAAGCTCCTGTAACTTTATCCTATAACTTTAGGATTTTGTGTTTGATGGTGTACTTGAGGGGAATGTGACATCATCTGTGTGACATGATCAATCCAGTAGAAGAAATGAGTATTTAAATACCTGATTTGACCTGGAGCAGGATAATTGTTAAACCAGAGGTAAGAACACAGATTGAGAAGGTGACCATCTCAGCCTTGGAAATTTGAACAAAGATTCTCAAAGGAAGAAACATTTTACTGAGGACTTGAAACATATAAGGGTTTTAAAAACAAGACATTTAATAAGGGAAAGGGAAAAAAGAAAAAGGATGTAGTACTTGCTGGTCAGTCAACATAAACACACTTATTTAAATGCTACAAAGATCCTTATAAATTAAAGACACAGAAAGAAATGCTTTATATTTATAAAACTCTATATCTTAGAGGGAATAACACTTTAATTTTCAAAGTGCTTTCATTTATAGTAACTCATCTGATTCACACAACCCTGTATACAGAAGGAAATAATGTGTGGGAAGGGAATTGAGAAATTATTTAAATGAGTTGATCATAAAACAAATGAGTGCCAAAGCTGAACTAGGACCCAGAACCTTTAAATCTTGATTTACTGCTTCAACTACATGCAGTATAAACAGGCTGTTTACAAGTTTAATAATAGGAGCAAGGGCAGTGCCATGCTTTTGGAAATAGTAAGAAATAAATAATGCACTTGCAGATCTTTATGCTAAGAAAAAGAATCTCCTATGGCATAAGATTGAGGACTTGTAGAAGCAAAAAGGTGAAAAGTGAGAAGTCTTTATTTCAGAAGCATCATATAACGAATGTCCATAGTCAAGAGATAAATAAAATTTTCATTATTCTTTCTGAGAGAGAATCAAAGGACTGATTTTGAAATATTAAACATTTCACAGCACTAGACATTTGTATCTAGTGTCCACTATGATAATCTATCTAATTTATTTTCAACATTACACTCAGAAATATAGATTCCTGATTATCAGCAAATAGCAAACTTTCTTCACGTCCTAGCTGCTTCCTGTGTTGTATTGTTGGTTTCCAGATTTCTAAGTCAATCGGAATATTTTCTTTTAAGTAACATGACTTGCACTGTAAGTATTTTTTTTTTAGTAAAAAGTTTTAGTTAAGAGTTAGTGATCTTACATTAGATATAACCACTTTATATATTGATTTTGGTTATCCCAGGCAAACTGCTTGATCTCTCTCTTTCTCTCTTTCTCTCTCTCTTTTCTTCCTTTTGAAACAGAGTCTCACTCTGTCACCCATGCTGAAGACAGTGGTGCTATCTTAGTTCATGGTAGCCTAAACCACTTGGGCTCAAGCAATCCTCCCTCCTCAGCCTCCCGAGTAACCGGGAATACAGA
The DNA here is from genome assembly GCF_009761245.1 of Sapajus apella. Lineage (NCBI taxonomy): Eukaryota > Metazoa > Chordata > Mammalia > Primates > Cebidae > Sapajus > Sapajus apella. The sequence goes on from NW_022436963.1 coordinate 27,744,469, forward strand.
AGCACACCACCATGCCAAGCTAATTTTCAAAAAAATCTTTTGTAAAGATGGGCTTTCACTATGTTGCACAGGCTAGTCTCGAACTCCTGGGCTCAAGCAATTCTCCTGCCTCCGCTTCCCAAAGCACAGGGGTTACAGGTGTGAGCCATTGCATCCAGCCTGTTTTCTCTATTGTATAGTTAACCCTAATACTAATAACAGCTAATATTAATTGAGCACTTACTTTGTAGCATGTATTGTGTTAAACATTAATTCAAACAATACCTAATATAATCATCATAGTACTTGGATACTTTGTGATAGTTTTTACCTCTAAGAATACTAAGAAAGAAGCAATTGTTTAAAAGCAGGAAAATCCCTGAACTTAAGGAGGCATGTGTTCCAACCCCAGCTCTGCTACTTACCAGCTAAATGGCCTCTGGAAAAACAAATACTGTAAGTCTTCACTTAACATTGTTGATATATTCATGGAAACTGAGACTTTAAGTGAAACACCTATAATGAAACCAGTTTTATCATAGATTAATGGGTATAAAAATTGTTAAGTTCTTATGGCATATTTCTGGACACGAGCATATCACCAAATGTCTAAATGAATACCCCAAACAGTTCTAATATTAAACATTGAAATAAATATGAGCTACACATATACTTAAGAAACATTAAAGTCTAAGCATGGTAGCTTACGCCTGTAATCCCAGTGCTTTGGGAGGCCAAAGCAGGAAGATCACTTCTGTCCAGGAGCTGAAAATCAGCCTGGACAACCTAATAGTCCACTTCTCTACAAAAACAAAAATAAAAAATGAATTACCCAGGCATGATGATGTGCACCTATAGTCCCAGCTACTCAGGTGGCTAAGGCAGAAGAATTGCTTGAGCCCAGGAGGTCAAGACAACAGTGAGCTAGGACCATGCTACTGTACTCCAGCCTGGGCAACAGAGCAAGACCCTGTCTTAATTAATTAATTAATAAGATCATTATTTACCCAATTATTCCAGTTCACGGTCTCAGGTGGTCATAGCCTATCACAGCAGCTCAGGGAACAAGTTGGGAACCAACCCTGAACAAAACCCTGGTCAGGATGCCATCCCACTGGAGGGCACACTCACACACACCCACACTCACTCAGACCGGGACCATTTGGACACACCAATAAACTGAACATAAGCATTTTGGGGTTGTGTGGTGAGACATGAGGATCCTGATAAAACCCACACAGACATGAGGAGAACATACAAATTCCATATACACAGCGGTCCTGATGGGAATCAATTTTTTCATCATCACCCTTATAAAGAAGGGACATTGAAAGAAAGTTATTTGAGGACCTGCTTATCATAAATACAACAAAATCAATTTCCTGAACTGGAAAATGCAGATAATAGTCTCCGATAAGTGCTTAGGCAGGTAAAAATAGCTAAAAAAAAAAAAAAAAAGCAAAACATATAGCTATGTGTCTGGTATGTTTCACAGGTCCGATGTTTTCAGTTGGGTTTATTTACCAGTACTTCAGTTCACATGAATACTTAGTTTACATAATCCTGAAAATATAAATGAGAATTTTATTCTCTGCCTAATTACCAGGGTTGATGTTGTAAATCTGATGAAATAATGCATGTGAAATGACTTCAATATTGCAAAGTACCATACAAATATATCTGCTCTTATGATGTTCCTTGCAACTTAAGCTAGATGGAAGCTATTTCCTATTTCAAAATTTTATGATCAGGGAAAAGTAATCCCAAAGGACCTAGAAATAAGCCCTATGCAATCAAAACCTGAGAAAGTGGTTGTAATTTTACCCAGACACTATCAGGATGCAACAACCTGGGTATGTGAGCAACGTTTCTGAGAAAGGCTCAGAACACTTTACCATTTTCTGTTGTGTTCACTACCTAGAAAAAAAGTTTACAGAAGAGATTTCTGTGCAATTTAAAGAAGAATTTCTACACTGTCAAGGTGATAAAACCCCAGCAAGGATTATTGAATTAAGTTCTTGAGACTCCCTCCCAGGAGAATTTCAAGATGAGAACAGGCATCTATCTGTCCTATATGGCTTAGACATTTAACTGCTGGAGGGCAAGTTAAAGGCTTCCTGCTGGACCGGGTGAGTTGTCAAGGGCCCTTCCAGCTCAGTCATTTATTTTTCATCAATTATATTCCAACTGACAACCTTTCAGTTTTTAAAAGGGACTTGCTATATTTCTTAAATTACAACTCATTGCTAAACTTTAAAATTATTGCCATGGATTATACTTTATATAGGTTACCCACAAAATAAATGTAATGATCTGTAGCTGGATTTAACCTACAGCTTGCTGGTTAATGTTAGGGAGAGTAGGAACAGTGACTGTATCTGATGATTTATGATTACATGTAGGAATTCCATGATATAAAACCTGAAATGATGGAAACCATTGACATCCCATGATAATAATTTTCTTGGGGTATAATTTGTGGTTCAATGTCCAAGTCATACGCGATGGTATTTTAGCAGGGATTTTTTTGCGTGTGTTTGGAATATTTTGTTTGTTGGTTTTCTTCTTACTTGTATAACTAATTTCCCTTGAAAGGGATATGACTTGGATCTGACTTGTTCTAAATTTTACTCTACGATGAAACATGTTAGGGAGAAACTTCTGTGTCTCTGACAGCTTGTCCTCTAAACGACATCTCAACATGTGAATCGATGAACCAAAATGCCACAACCTAGAGAAGAAATTAACTCAGAGTTATTCATCTTTGAAATCCATGTTTTAGGTGGTTGCCATGGTGACTCCCTGGCTAGCAGCATCTTTGTATACCAGATATCTTATTGTTCAACTGCTCATCTGTCTTCAGAGTTTAAGGTTTGAAAACTGAAGTCCAAGCAGAACACTTTTTCTAAATATCACAGAGAAGGGGAGAAAAGACAATAAAATATTTAGAATGTTTAAGGGACTTAACATGGGAATGTGGAACAGAGACATTGTTCTGCCATGGTCCAAATCACTGCATGAAAAATGATTCAGATTTTCATTGGGTTCTAAGGGCATAAATATGTTATAATAATGAAATAAAGCTTAATTATACTTAAGACAGAACTCCTACTCACTTGGCAAATTTTATCTCCTTATTAGCTCCATGATATATTAGTTCACATAGTAAGCCATTTACTTCTATCAAGTCCTGATTGTTGCAAGCCAATCTGCAAATTGATATATGAAAGTAGCTTCAATTAAGAGGGCTTTCTTTTCCTTGAAGAAACAAGAGTAAGTGGCTGCTAAAAAGATTTTACTTATATATTGGCTTCCAGGTCTAAAGTTCTGTAAACATCCTGGAAGACAGTCACTCACTGTGTTATATTTTAATTCAGTACCAATTATGACTGGTCATGCTTCAACATTGTATTCCAAAATGAGAAAACAAGCATCAGTAATGATAACCAAAAAGGTTGGAAGCAGTGTAGGGGCAGGTGTGAAGTTGAAGAAAAAGGCTGAAAACCAAAGCTCTGATCCTAGGGTTCCTGTTCAGTAAAGTGCCTGGTTTGTGTGAAGGCAGGCTGGAAAGAACCATGCTAAGCTGGGCTCACTTGTCCACATTCCTCATGGAACAGCCAAGGAAACTAAGATCCAGTGAGATAAATCCAGTGAGATAAGTGTGACCAAAATCAGACTTAAGATAGTTGATTTCCCAGTTCATGTAGGTGGAAATAGGTGATGGAGGTTAAGTGATTTGTTCAATATTACCCACATCTCTAGAATGTACTTTTTAAAACCATGCAATCACCAGCATTGACTAGTAACCCTCTCTCCCAACCTACTCCACCTCAAGTTGTCTTTTCCTTGTTCTTGGAGCTGACTTTGAAACTCAACCCCGCTCATGCTGAGCTAAATATCAAATACGTGAGAGACGATAACATCCACTAACTATGTTTAAAAGAACAGTTTCAATTTCATTGACTTTCTAGCCAATGCTACCTTTTAAGTCAATTGCACAAGAGGGACTTGCCAGTCGTCTACCATGTATGCGTAGGGAAGGCATGGTGCAGAGCAAGATGAGGTACAAAAACAGTCATTGCCCCCTTAGAAAGTTGACACTCTAGCTGGTAGAAAAATGAACTGTCCCATAACAAGATGGAATAGTATGCTGTCCCCATATTACAACCTCATGCAAAAAGATAATACAGTTTTTGAAGAGTCTTTCATGGAAGATCAAACTAAGAAGAGAGAAATTACAGCTAGGGTAAGAAGGATAAGACAGGGAAACAATGAATTACATTAGATCCTGGAAGAGGAACTGTATTTGGGAGGAAGAAAGGAAAATGAGGAATATTTTTATTTACAAACTTGAGATTCCCACATCATAGGGTAATCATGAGAATTAATCCAGAAAATTTTATTATATTAGCACCTTATCTTGTTAAAAAATTACGTAAAAATAAATGTCATTTTTGTTATTTAATGATCCATACAGAAGTGGGGTGGAAAGAGTATTATAGAAAGAATCTAAAGTTTTTCGTTCTTAATCCTGTAGCAAACAGAGCAAAATAAGAAAATTAATATTTCAGGATTTATTTTATTATTGAAAATGATATCATATCATTAAAATACCATTTTAAAAAATCTCATATAGCAAATGGAAGATTTAGCTAGAATGGTCTCTGAGATTCATTTTCACTCATACATTCTATGATTCTGGGACACCAAACAAAGGCGTTGTTCATCTGTGTTTGCCTACGAACCGCATTTTTTTCACTCACAGGGAATTTTCTCTGAATTGTGGACTCAGAACCAGTTAAGTGCATGACTGACATAACACATGAACTTTGAACAATTACATTCAAACATCAGGACAGTCTTTGTTAACATCACCAACTCTCTTTCTTATTACCAGTAATTTTTTTTATTCACTGTGTAAGGACCATTAATTCACATTTCTTATAAATCTGTACAATGCAAATTACATAAGAAAATAAATGTATCTCATATTATTTGGTGGTAAAGTTGATTTATAGTCCTTGAAAGTAAGAACTAAGGAAAATAGTTAAAACTCCATTTACTATATGAGAATTTAAAAAATCTAGCATTCATGCATGTTGTGAAAATATTAAGTATCTTAAATAATTTGTGAGATTCTCGTTAGAGGTAAGGTTTTATATTGTCAAGACATTTTTTCTTTTATTTTTTCTATTGAGTAACTGTCTTTATGTTTTCCTTGTACCTCATACTATAAATTAAAAGAGTAGTGCATGGTGTCATTGCATTAAAGAAGATTTTTATTTACAACAATAGCTAGAAAGTGATTGGAGTTTTAAATCCAGTAACTTGAGCAATTAAATGCTTATAGATTCCTTTGAGGTTTAAAAAATACATATTGGTAAGGGAAACCTATTTACTCAAGACAGATAGCTATTGTTAGTGTGCCTTCTTCAGGAAACCAAAACTGTCTCTTGTCAAAAACTGCTTCTGGAAAAGACTGGAATTTTATTAACATCTTAGCATAGATTTAAAGAAATGAATCTCCTCTCCTAATAATGAGATTTCAATGCTCTTTTCAGATCCTATAATCATAAAAGCTCAACATCATAAAATACTTGAAGAATAACTGATGATTAAAATGAACGCCTACCATTTTACCTGTCTACCCTTTTTTCATGCATTTCTCTTCTTCCTGTAAAAGCACTTTATTTTCTTCTGGGGAACTGACCCTCCATGTTTCAATGTATCCCTTTTGGAAATGCCAATGGCAGTCACTTACCTCTTCATCCTAACTTCTGGCCAATCAGTGGGCTATTAACCTAAACCTGAATGATGACATTTGTTTTCCCTGAAAGTTGGGTTTTGAGCAAAGTGACATACAATTAAAAACCTGGGTGAAGGGTATTTTGAGTTTTGAGGCTGCCAAAGACTTTCTGCAGTTAACAGCTGAATCTGATCTTCTGAGCTGCTTTGGTTCCCATCTTTAATGTGGCTGGGTCTCTCCCTCTCTCTTTGTTTTTTCTGTGAGCACAGATGACTACATTGGTGAATTCAATCAAATATTTAAAGAAGACATAATACCCATTAGTAAATGTGAACATTTTCCACCTCATTTGATAAGACCATTATATCAAATAGTAAAGGAGAGAGAAATACATATAATATACCATATATAACAATAAATGTTTTATATATACACAGTGTTTATAAACATATATAAATATTATATATAACATAATATAGTATAGATATAAAAGAGAAAAAATTACATACCAATATAACTCAGGAATATATATACAATTTTTAAAAATTATAAACACATAGTATTTACAGCTATATATATTTATAGATATGGAAAATGCATTATAACCTAACAAAGAATGCAAGATTTAATATTTTTAAATCAGTCAATGTAATCACCCCATTCATGAAAAAAAGAGAAAAATTGTATTATTTGAATAGATGCTGAGAAAGCATTTGACAAAATTCAATATCTATTTATACTTGTGAGGCTAAGGAATGTCCTTGGATGCTAATCCACCATTAGCATTGATTTCTGATTAACATCTGTTCTGGGAATGCTTCTCGGCTTTGTACTTTATCTACTATTACTGTAAATACTACGCTTCTGTCAAAACAACCTGGACCCTAAGACCGCAAGTCCTGCCCTCATACAGATTCACATAACATTCTTGCCTTTTCCTAGGAAGTCAACTTCAGTTGTCCTGAAGGTTTCTTCTCTATGGTATATAAGCCCTGGATCTTGATGGTAATAACACAGGGATCCACCAACTGGTCTCTCAGCTGCCCTACACTATGGCTTCTATTTATAAATCTGTATTCAAGGTTTCTGAGAAATTGGGAATGTAGGGCTCTTTCTTTGACCCCACAGCTTCCTCGGCCTTTTGGGGAAGGTGTGCACATGCTTGCTTACTGTGGAACAATACTAAGTAAAAATGTTCAGCAAACAAAAAATAGAACATCTTTAAGATACAGTGCACCTACCAATATCCTAAAGCCAACATCATACTTGATTCTGAAAATTCAAATGCTTTCCTAAAAGGATCAGGAACAACTCAAAAATATTTCTCAAACAATTTCTATTCAACACTGTGCTGGAGGTCCTGCTTAATGCAATAGAAAAGAAAAATAAATAAAAGACATAAACAATGGAAAGATCACAGGTCTGTATACCTTAATAAATGTAAAGGAATTTACAAAGACATTAACAGACCTAATAATTTGGCATGAGTGTGGGACACAAGGTCAGTGTAATACATACATACATACACACATGAACAATCAACAAATGGTCAGGAAATAAAAATGTTTAAATACCATTTACAATGAAATCTAAAAAGAAACAAAAATTGTAGGATAAATCTAATAAAATGTGCAGAAGACATTTTTAATGAAAGACATTTATACTGAAAACTACAAAACAGTACTGATAGAAGAACAAAACAAATATAGAATTGACCTGGACAAGAGTTAGAAGATGCAATATTAAGATAGCAATCCTCCTCAAGTTGATTTGCAGAATCAATAAGACCCAATAAAAATCCCAAAAGCCTTTTTAAAAATAGAAATGAACAAATTTACTGTAACAAGAATATGAAGAGTAAGAAGACCTAGAATATCTAAGGCAAACTTGAAGAAGTACTGCAAACTCCAAGGACTTACTATAACTGATGTTACAACTCATTTTGAATCTATAAAAATTAGACAGTGTGCTGTTCATGTAGGGATCCACAAATAAATGAAGCGACATACTCAACAGTACCGATGGACACCTATGTATGGTAACTTGAATTTTGATGTAAGAATCAATGCATTGCTATGTCTACATGAAAAGTTCTTTCAACAGTTGATGCCGCAGCAACTTCTTTTGTGGGGAAACAACTTGAATTTTATTTTAGGCCACACAGAAAAAATTAATTTAGGTTAATCTTAGTTCTAAACATGAAATCTAAGTCTATATAGTTTCTAGAAACAAACATGGAAGAATGCCTTTGTAACTATAGTGTAGACACCTGTTATTCAAATATTTCTTTAAAGAATAACCAGCCAAGAGAATTTGATAAACTAGAATTCACCAAAATGAAACCTTTGGTCATCAAAAGTCACAGTTAGGAATATGAAAGGTTAAATCTCAAACTAAGAGAAAATGTTTGCAACATGTATCTTACAAGGGACTATTATCCCGGATACAAATGAATTATAAGAAGACAAAAACTTGTTAAAAAGTTAAAAACACTGTGAATACATACTTCACAGGAGATTATGAAAATCCAGTAAGCACTTCATATTATGCTTGATATTATTCGATTCAATGCTGATACAATTTAAAACCAAAATGTGACATCAGTTTACAAGAACAGTTAATAGTAAAAAGTATAACAATTGCAAGGGGTGAGGAAGATATGAAACACTGGACATCTTAGATAAGGAAAGTGGAGTGTAAAATGATACAATCACATTACAAAACTGTTCAACAGTTTCTAACATAAACACACAACACCTTATGATCCAACAATTCTACTTCTATGAATAGTTAGGTACCCAAGAAAATTGGAAACAAACATACATAAAAGATTCACATTACATTACAGGCCAAGCATAGTTGCTTATGCCTGTAATCCCAGCACTTCGGGAGGCCCAGGAAGGCAGATACTTGAGGCTAGAGGTTCAAGACCAGCCTGGCCAACATGGTAAAACCCCCTCTCTACTAAAAAATGCAGAAATGAGTCAGGCATGGTGGCATACATCTGTAGTCTCAGATACTTGGGAGGCAGAGGGAGGAGAATCACTTGCACCCAGGAGGCAGAGAATGCAGTGAGCTGAAATTGGACCACTGCACTCCAGCCTGGGTGACAGAGTGAGACTCCACCTCAAAAAACTTAAAAAAAATTATATAACATTGTTGATGAGAGTCTTATTCATAATAGCTCAAAGTTTGAAATATCCCAAATTTCCATCAGTATACAGTAATAGATAAATTGTATATTCATTAAATGGAATACTTAGGAATAAAAAGAATGAAAAAGAATGCATTCCTCAACCATACAACATGGATCACTTTTTAAAATACTACTTTAAACAAAAGTAGCCAGATACAGACGAGTACATACTAAGATTTCATAGATATGAATTTCAAAAACAAGCAAAATTAATCTACAATAAAATAATCAAATTTACAGGTTACCTCTGTAGGTGGTAAGATTGGCCAATAAGGAGCATGAGAAAACATTACAAGATGATGAAAATTTCTATAACTTAATTTTAATGATGGTAACGTACATATATAAGTACACACATGTATATAATTGAAGTGTATACTTAATATCTGTGTGTTTTACTATACATCAACTGGCCACGTTAAACAAAAAAGGACAGAGAGATATAAAATTATTTTTACTTCCAGTTAATTTTCATCAATATAGGAAACTGTATCAAGACACTCTTCATAAACATCTTTATTAAAGAAGTGCAGCAAAACAAAAGGTAGAAAGTTGAAGTTAGGAGGATTTAATAAATAACTGGTATTTCTGGGTACAGCTTTTAAAGAGCTGACTTTTCTGGATTACAACAAGTTGGTAAATGTTCTCAGAGTGGGCTTTGAAAAAATAATATTTTCCATTTTGTAGAAACTAAGATTTAGTTTTCTGGATAACCTAGAAAATACAGTAGGCTTCAAATGACTAATTTATAGAAGTCACCACCAGTCGTCCTTATTATAATTATGACTTTTTATTATTAAAAGAATTATTCCTTGAAAAGAATAATTTGCAAAAGCCACATAGAAAAATAATGTATTTTAGCAAATGAAGGGCTTAAATATTGTGTCAATGCAACATTAAGTTTATTTATTAGATAATGAAGATGTTGCAGTATGATTCTGACAAAAATATCTTTCTCTCAATATCTGGAATATTAATAAATAGGAGTAATATCCAGTTTAATTTTTTTCACTCTCTCAACAACCTCGTAACTCAAGCAAAGCAAACTGTAGATAATTTGTTTTTTAAAACCAGATTTATTCACTGAGTGTAAAGATAGCAATCTCTGCTTTTTGTTAAAATGAAATATATTTTCCCTTCATCTTGTCACATAATTTACCCACTGTCCTCACTGCTTAGAATGAAAATAGCTAATATTTTACAATTTGAGAAATAGTTGTACTCAGAACACACACACACATATACACGAGCAAATGTCCATATCCAGATTGCTTTGCCCTAGCACCAAAAGCATCATGAAAATATCATTTTGAAACTTGAAACTCTAAAATCCTTTTGAACTTACGTTTTGGTTACTAGTCTGTTTACATAGTTATGTAATGATTTTTCTCTTTTTTAAAAGTCTGAAAAAGTTTCTTTGCAATCTAAGGGTCTAATATTACCTTACATTTCATTACGGTGTGTATGGCTAATTTTTTTTTTACATTAAATAAGTAGAGTTCTCTTAAAGTAAATATATTTTTATAAATATTGTGAGTATAGTAGAAATCCATACAAATATAGAATAATTGGTTTCCTGTATATGCGTTGGGACATTTTACCCAACGCTTCAGGAGAAAGATCTGAGAAAATACAGAGTATAGCAGGATTTCTACCAAAGTTGAGTTACTAAAGTCAGATCAAAAGGAAATAAAGGAACACTTCAGGGAGTAGATAATATTCCCTGTGGGTGAAATGTAAAGATTCCATATGGTGCTGTAAATGTGCCATGTCCTCTGCACCCCTTGTAAATGTCTTCTTAGTTCACTGGTGGGTCTGCCTGTTTCCCTCTGACTTGATTTCACAGCTTTGGTCACTGCAGTCCACAATCAGGCAAACACAAAAGGAAGCATTTAGCTGTTCTTCAGCACTGGGAATTTTCTTCAGACTGAAAAAGGCAGCAGGGAATATCATTTGTCTTTCACTTTATTCTGAGCTATGGTAACTAAGGCTCTGGGTCCCCTAGTTCCCATTGATCTGTGCAATACAGAATAGCAAAATTGGCTACTGACAGCCAGCTGGGGCAATCAGCACCAAGACATTCAGAGGGCTTTATTTTTCTTCCATTTTAACTAGATCCAGTAGCTACCTGGGTTGCAACAGCACAAGGGCATGAGGAAGGACTCTTTTTGAACACCATTGCAATCAGTGTATTCAGTATAGCCTCTATCCCAAAGAAAGCATTCAATGCAACTTTGTGAATGACTGAATACAATAGCCCACTATATTACTTTGTAGCTGTTCCTCTTTTTAATTATGGCTCTAAACCCAGAGTTGGGAGCTGCAGAGTTGAGAATATTGTCAAGTCCTGGCTTAAAATGAAATATGTTTGGTATTGTCTCCATTGCCCTCAAATAAGGCCAAGCTTCCTTAGATTGACACACAAGATGTCCATCCCGATTTTTTTTCTAACCTCACAACCCACATCCAAAGCCCAGATGTGATGTTTAATTCAGGGGTCAAAGTCTCCCCAGGTCTGAGTATTGTGTGTCTTTTCCCTCACCTGTGACAGCCCACTCCCTTCCATGAGGAATTTCCACTCAGCTTTCAGATCTCAGACTTAACACCTCCGGGTCTGGGAAGAAACGAGGCTTTGGGAAGTCTGGGCTGGCTCTCCCTTCTAAGTGCTCCCACAGAGCCCTGAGTGCCCCTTATCATTCTTCACGCAGAGCACAATGATTGCATATCTCAACTGCCAGGCTGTGTGTTTAGAGATGGCAGCACCTTTCCCTGTCTTTGTTATCGCTGCTGACAGCATGCTCTCAGTCATTACACAACCACTGCAAGAAAGAATAAACAAGTGAATGGAGAAGTGCTGGCCATTTTCAGGGTGAACTGGTGGTAGCTATATGTTGGAATTTGCTGGTGGAGTCACTCAGATGAGGAGAATGGCCAAAAATTTCTTTGAGGTTCTCAATAGAAATTAAAAAAATGAAGAAATAACCCCCAAATTGAGTCACAATAACTAAGTTATAAGTGTTTGTATTTAACAGATTAGCATACACAGAATGTATAAGATGTTTGAAAAAGATGAAAAGTCTCCCTATAAACACTTGAAGATGTTGTGATCCAGTCACCCCTGGTCCCCAACTCCTTAATACTTTGTTCAATGGGAGTCGTTTTCAGGAGATTCAGGAAAACACACCCTGTCCAGGCAGAAATGAGCATAGAGCCTCTGGGAGAAATAAGGTCACAGCAACTACTTAACATTTTTCTTCCTATATCCCAGGCCCAAATAGACACTGAGAGAACAGTGCCTTTCTTCCTGCCCTTCTCCTCTTGCAAGGTTCTCTGGAGAGTGCAGAAAGACCTATACACTCAGTCTTTGCTTAGGAAGGGAGCCTGGAGCACCTTGGTGCAAGAGATGCTGAGAGGACAGGACTACCAGAGGGAGCCTGGGAACCCAGAGAAGACTAAGAGAATCATGCGACCCTTTAGGGGACTTAAAGGTAGGCTGTGGGGAGTAGAGGGTCTACAAAGGAGGATAAAGGGGTCTGGGGTTCTTGGGTGAGCTTTGAGGATCCTGGAGAGAAGCTGATGTGGTCTGAGACCACTGAAAATACTATAGGAGCATTGGGATCACTGGGGGAGAGTTCTGGGGAGTCTGGGGGACCTAGTGGACCCTGGGGGAAAGCTGATGGGGTTTTAGAGCATCGAATGAACTAGGGGAGCTAGGGGTGGTCATTGGTGGAGCCTGGATGTATCTGGAGGAGCCTGGAGGGATGATCTGCCCATTCAGTCAATAGAACCAGTTAAGAAGAGACCATCTCCCAACCCTGAACAGGCTCAGTGTCCAAAAGTATGTTGTATAGCAATGTCTCCCCATAATCACAGGAATCAATGTGAAAATAATATCAGGAGTTTTATTTCAGCTATTGATGGATCATTCGTTTTTTCTCTGCGGAATTCTTTTTTTTTCTTCCAAAGTGTCCTCTTTTCTTCATAATTTAATTGCCTTCTTAGCTTTTTTTCCTCTTATATATGTGATATTATGAAGTATATATTTGTTCCTCATTCTGTTTCCTGACATACAACTCCTAAAACCTTTGAAATCTCTGGAATGAAGAGCATCTTCTGCTTGCTAATGAGATGACTGCTGTCTGTAGGCCCCAGTATAGCTTCAGGAAGGGGGCTGGTCTCCAGAAATAAAAAGGCATGATTAGAAGATTGGCATAGTGGGCCCAACTCTCAAACCTCTTGAGAGGAGAGAGGGGCTGAAGGTTAAGTTCATCCTAAATAAATAATGATTAAATCAGTCATGTCTATATAATGAAGCCTCAAAACAAAAAACAAAAAAACATAGTTTAGAGGAACTTCTTGATAGCTGATCATGTGGAGGTTCCTGGAGAATAGTGTGCCCAGAGAAGGGTTGAAAGCCTGCACCCCTTCCCCATACCTTGCCCATACATCTTTTCCATTAAGATGTTCATTTGTATTTGTATCCCTTAAAATGTCCTTTATAATAAACAGGTAAACATAAGTAAAGTGTTTCCTTCAGTTTTGTGAGCTGCTCTAGCAAATTCATGGAACCTGGAGAAAGGGCTGTAGAAACTTTTATCTATAATCAGTCCATAACCTGTCCATTAGGAGACCAGTACAGCCTGCAATGCCTGTCTCAAGTAAAGGGAACTCTTGTGGGACTGAACTCTTGACCAACCTGTGGAATCTAACTCTACCTCCAGGTAGACATTGTAGAATTGAATTGAATTAGAAGACACCCAGCTGGTGAGCACCACAGAATAGACTGCTTGCTTGGAACTTTCCCCACCCATCTGATGTCAGAAGTATTATGTTGCGTTTGAGAGCATAGTAGGAGAAGTTCTTAGCAGGAGGCTGGCTGACCTGGTTCAAGGTACAGGAAGTGACACCCATGAGGAACTTTCAGATCCCCTTCATACTCTCAAAAATTTAGTTTTTTCTTTTATCTTTGGAAACTTGTCGGGATTTCAGTTATTCTTCCATAGCTTGGATATGTGACTTTTCTTAGTACCCTTCTCTCCGCTCAACAACCACTAGTCTTTCCCAGTAGAAAGTTAGGGGACATTCAACAGACTTTTATAGCAGAAAGTGTGTAATGTGGCTGCAGAGAAGCCCTCCCTCTCAAAGTCAGTACATTTCAACCAGTGGCATACTTAGAGGTTTGTTGTAAGTAGCTTAAAAATAACTTGATTCATGTCTCAGCCATTATTTCCCACAATTGAGCCCTCTGGCCAAATCTAAATCATGCAAAGGGCCAAATGTTAAGTGAATGCCTGCTAAGTAGGATGGCTTGGAATCCACGTTGAGGATGAAAGTAGTAACAGCAGGAAGGAAAAACAGTAGAGTAAGCCAAAAGAAAAAATTACTTCTGGTACACTTCTATTCACCATACAATTCATCCCCTCTACATGGCAATGGAGTTGGAGAACAAAGAGGTGCATAAATTAAAATCATGCAGTTAGCTGCCATGCTGCCCACCGCTGCTGCCCTAGAACTTCAGTAATGCTAACTCTAGTTAAACAACCAGAGCACTGTCATTAGCTTAGTGTGTTCACTTCTGGAATATCCCTTTTTTTTTTTTTCTTAATAAAGTGTTTAAATAGCTGGATGGCAGATATTTGCTGGGAGTTCTATAATAGAATCCAGTTAACAACCTTGAAGACCAAATTAATTGGAAAGATGTATTTTAAAACCAACACAGAACATCAGAAGACTAAGCTAGGGTGCATAACCAGAAACTACAATTGCTCAAGTGATTTAGAAGAGGCCATTTACATTGTAACATCCTGTCAAAATAGTATGATTTTTTTAAATCACAGCAATTGCACAGAAACTAGATGTTTCAAGGTTTTTATGTTAACATTTCAGGATAAGGAATGAGAATCTTCTCTGTTGCTCATCATTTTCAGGATCAACAATTAGCATTGAATATGCAATTTAGTATTTCACTTCAATCTCCAGAATTCCTCTCAATGCTTCATTAGGCTAAAGAAATTCCCTTGATGTCATGCAATGAGTTTATATTTTATTCCCTATTTTTAAGCAAAGCCTAAGGGATGTATTTAATGTGTAGGGTTGGGGAGAAGAAAAATGAAAAAAATCATCAGTGATGTGAACTCACTTTAAGATTATACAAACTTGAAACTACTAGAGTATTGAAATAACACTTGAGCAGACTTAATTTTTCATCCCGAGTCCCTGGGTGTTGATAACTTTTACACTGACATTTGAAGGTTTTTTTGTAAAACACACTGAATTTCAGGGAAAACAGAGATTTTATATCATGTTCTAAATGAAAAGTCATGGTAGTTGAAATGTGAAGATGAAGGAATGAGGCTTAATTAGAGAAGTACTAAAGAAGACCAAGATGATTATCTCATATCATCCCTCAGGTTCTTATTGGAAAGTAATGGTCTCTATGAACTATAAAGATAGGGTGTGTTGTGTTGAGAGACAAAGCCCAGGTTTTTTCCCCAGCTCACTAAATGTGTAAAATTAGATAAATTTAATGCTCTCGGCCTCCGTTTTGTAATCACTAAAGTGGGGATAATAATACATATTTATTTCATTATCTTAAGTGATTAAATAAAAATAATTCATATAGTGCTTAGCACAGTGCCTACCACTACCTTTATGTATGCGACCTAATAGTTGATACAAATTTATATCCCTTTACCAGTTTTTCTTGACTTCAAATTGAAATCTCCTGGGAATTGTAAAAAGCACTGATGTCTAAGGTCACACTTGGATCTTCTATTTGAACAGTCTTGGGTGTGGCCTGAGCATTAGGAAATTTTAAAGTTCCCCAGGTTGTTCTACCCTGCAGCCAAGGTTGGGAACCACCTTGCTTTAGACAGCAAATACATCATGAATAATCACATTTATTTGCATTACTCAAGAAATTCACTGAGCACCCTGGCATTTTTTAAACATGACAACTTGTCCATTTCTCCCTGAGGTTCATTTTCTATTTGTTCCCCTTCTGACAAACAAAAAAGTCAATGAGACAATAATTTTACCTTAGAACCTAAGGATCCTTTTCATGATCTACTTAATAATAAATAGCAGGAGACTTCTTTGAAAAACATCTTTAGTGTAGTCCCTAAAACAATAAAACACACAATAGAGTACCCATCCTTTAAGGAGGCCAAATATGTGATGCCCCCTCCTTTTCTCTATCACATCTGAGTCTCTCTGAAAGAAGTTGAGTTTTGGTATTATGGGAAATAAGGAAGCAGTACACATTCCCTAAAGAAAACAACAATGATTTTTCATTCATTCTCTCGTTCTTCTTTTTCTGTTTTCATTTGCTTTAAAAACTTTTTTCCTTTAAGATCTGACTTTCCTTCCAGGTGAGGAGAAAAGAATTTCCAAGTGAGGTCAATTAGAGTTGCCTAGATGAAGCAAAGTCCCCAGGGATCAATCAGAATGCCTACATAGATGAGAAAGGAATATGTCCTTTCTTTCTCCTTGTTAGAGTTTAGTTTCTGCCCTGAGGAATACTAGTTATTTATTTTCTATCAAAAAAAAAAAAAAAAGAATGAGCCCTCCACAGCACTTAACTCTTTCCTACTTGATAGAAATATCTATCTTCACACTGTAACCTTGTGCTGTACCTCATTGACTTGTCCTTAGTTAATTATACAGAACATCTCATTCATTCAGATTATGCTAACTGGGAAATAAAATATGTTCACAAGAAATAGACCAAAACATACAATTGCATTGGAAATGGTGTAAAAGAGATTTATTAGGTGCCTGCTTTAACCAGGAGATAAGATTTATGAATACTCACCAGATTGTGTACTAGGGAACATCAGTGTTCACCAAGTTATTAACAAGGAGTTTTGTGATCAGATTAAATTGAGAAATGATAATTAACCATTTTCATTATGATGATGATAACCATTTCCATCATGCCCTTCCAAGCCTTGCAGCTCTGAATGTAGTCCCAGATTGGCTGCATTGGAATTACACAGCTACTTGCTATAAATGCACAATCAGGTCCCACCTCATACTACAGAATTAAAATGTTCATTTTTACAAAATCCTCAGGTGATTCCTATGCATATTATAGTTTAATAGGCATTACCTTGGATGATCCCAATTCATATCAGTACATTAGCAAAAAAATGTTTTTCAGTTGAATTTATAATTTTTAAAAGTCTTTTTAACTTTATTTATCCTATGATGGAATGAAATTATTTGACTACAGAAACATAGCTATTCTGTTTTTGAAACAGTTACTAAAATTTCACAGCCCAAAACTTTTTAACATTGGAAAAAGCTAAGTCAAATTATATTTCAAAGGTCCTGGTAATTCTCATGTTCTGATATCCTAAAAGGATAGTAAAGGATATGCTTACCTTCTCAGAAAAGAAATATTTTTAAAACATTGACATCCTCTGTTGATGATATTGTCAGTTACGAGGTAGAGTATAGCACTATAGTGGGAAAAAGGCTTTCTCATGTGTAGTTTGTCTCCATCTAAAATAATGGCCTCTGAAGATATGGGATGTATGTGTGTGCATGTGTGTGCATGCTTGAGTGTGTGTGTGTGTGTGTGTGTGTGTGTGTGTGTGCTGACCGTGTTCAGCTTCTCTTGGCTCCATCCAATACAGAGAATGTTGGGGAGAAACCCCACAAGAGCAGAGGCAAGGGCCTGAAGCCTCAACATATTCTCATATAAACACAGAATTAGAAAAGAATTAGAGATATAGTTACATTGTTATTCCTATATACATATTCGTAAATAATCACATAGCTATTCATATGTAATTATGAACATATACATCTATATAATCATATCATCTTTAATCTTACTAATAAGTCTCAGGTCAAGAAGTATGGGACTGAAGTGGCATTGGAAAAGAGGTGACCCTAAGGCAAGATGCTCTAAGTCCTCTGTCACGCCTGCATAACGGCTGCTGGAGGACGCCTCGGCTGTGTGACAGTGTCAGCACTATGAAAGCGCCCACTGTTTAGCCAGCTAGAGAAGGAGACATCCAAAATGGCTGAGACGTCTCCTTCCCCAGAGGAGTTGCTTCTCCAAGCTCTTGTGGTAGGCCTGACGACTGTCAGACAGGCCCACAGACATCTGGGGACTTAATTGTCTCTATGCTTCAGCGGTCATGTTCCATGGCTACTTTCAAGTTCTGCTTTTGCACCTGGTTCCTCTTTTTCTTAGAAGGTAAGAATTAGTAACAGTAACATAAATCATAGTGACCTTGCTATTTCTTGTCAAGTATGAAAAAAGTGCTGATGCCTTAGGTTTTCTCCTGGTCTCAGCTTCTTCAAAGTCTTGGGCTCCCTATCTCCAAGACACATGATTTACCTGACCCTATCAATGATCACCGTTACCTCATCCTACCTGCCCTTCCCACTGCTTTGTACTCAATAAAAGAGTGTCCAGGCACTTCGGTGCCACTGCTGGTCTCCGTGCTTTGGGTAGCAGAGGACCCTGGGCCCAAACTCTCTTTTCTCTATCTCTGTGTATTGTGTCTTTATTTCTGATTTCTCACCTCCACACCAGCAGGGAGGGACTCATGGAACCCTGTAGGGCTGAACCCTACAAGAGGTAGTCCTGAAATGGGCAGCCATGTCTCCCTTCAGTCTCAACATTAGTACAGTCTCCCTGCCCTTCTGTATTGAATGGAATTTGGCCCACATTCCACCAGAGTAGTGCCTGGATCTTACCCCTCATCCAACTTTAAAGGAATCGCCAAACTTCAATTAATCCTTGAATTAAAATTACTTAAATAACTGAAATATCCCTTCCATATCTTCCAAAATCCACTCAAATTTTGGATATAGTGGCTATTTCTTTCCTATTCCCAGGCACACAGGGTCTTTTCATACCCTGCTGGCATTAATTATTCCAGTGCTCCTCTGCTTTCAGAAATTCCTGATGAAAGTAGACACCAACTGTTCCCATGTGTTGCCCCAAATTCAGGGTCCAAACTAAGCTGCATTCAGAACTCTTTTCTCAACCATTTGCTCCAACAAAGCAAGAATGGGTCTATTGTTTCTCATCCTAGTGTATATCCCTTTTGAAGAAATAAGATGTCACTGTCCCTTTTCAAAAGATCGAGAATAAGGTGTTCTTTCTTGAAAAAATGATTTCTTAGATCCATATATTATCTTATAAAATCAAGGTAAAGTGTGCTTTTCAACCAATCATGTTCTGAGAATTCAATAAATAATAATTTTATGCTTTGTATGAATAAATGTAACAGATTTTCTGTCTTATTTTATTCTCTTGCCTTACAAAGGAATAACAAAATGTATGTATTTCAGAAAGAAAAAATAGAATTTACGCTGTTTTCTTCAATTTTTTTCCTTGAAAATAATGTATTTTGGATTTCCTTTGAAGGCAAGTGGACATTTGGCATTTACAGCTTCACAGAATTTTAAAGTTATGTCTCTCTAGCAACAAAGCACAGTGCTATATTTCTGAATAAATAAATATATTCTTCCTTGAATTAAAATTGCTTACAAAGAATCTGTAATAAATCAATCTTAGTCTTTAGATTTACTGTTTAAGGTCAAACTATCTCAATTGTGTTTTCAAATTCAGATTTTATTCTGAAGCAACATTTTATAATATGTCTGATTTCTATTCGTGTTTACCAGTTTTGAAAGAATTCATATTAGGTCAATCACAAGACAAAAAAATGACTACCTTCTGGCTCCCTCTCAAAAATGTCCAGTGTTCAGATAAAAAAGAAATAACATTTTTCTCAGAAATGCTAGTTTTTTAAGAGGTGAAGGTAAGATGTGTTTATTTATGGTATATTCATTCCAAAGAGTATTCTTAAGAATGCCCTTACTGGAAAGATGTTAGGTCTGATAAATAAAGAGGAGTTTGAAATCTCACAAGAAAGCATATTTTAAGCCAGCGATTAAAGAACTTTCTATGTTTCAAGGTCATTTCACTGTGGGAGGAAATTGATAGAGTCTAATTAGAGTAGAAGTGCTATAAAGTCTGCTCAGTAGAGATGTACTTGGCTAGCAGGATGGAGTCAGAGGAAGTATATAAAATTTTCTCTTATTGACTTATATTTCCATGGTCCCCAAAACTTAAATGTATGTCAGTATCACCTACAGTGTTTTGTCCTTGTTGAGATTAAAATATGAAATCTGGGAGTTTTCTCCTGCTTAGTTCCTTATTATGGGTATTCAAACAAACACTGAGTTGTAGATTTAATTCCTTATGAATTGCATCCACTTAACAAAACCCCAAAACATTTACTCAGAAGTTGTTATGTAAAAGACACTATTTCTCTCTTCTACTTTCATCAATTGATAAGAATGGGGAAATATGAGTATGAAGTTAATGCCTCCACAGAGTTTTTCTGTGTCATTAAATAATGAGAATCTGAGAAAATGTGTATTGTTTAGCAGAACATCTGACATGCATGTTTCAGTTGCAAGTGGGAGCTAAATATGAGAGCACATGGACACACAGAGGGGAATTGGAACCTATCAGGTGGTGGAGGGTGGGAGGAAGGAGGGAATCAGGAAAAAACACTAATGAACACTAACTAGGTTTAATACTTGGGTGATGAAATAATCTGTAGCAAAAATCCCCATGACACAAAACAAACCTGCACATATACCTCTGAACTTAAAATAAAAGTTAAATGAGAAATACATAAATAATAAAATAATTGTGATTAAAAAGAGAAAATATATTGTAAAAATATTTATTTAATAATTTTTAATCTATACAGACTGAATAAAAAATAAAAATATAACATACATAATGATTCATTTCCAAATCTATTCTTATTAAACTACTAATTAGCTGGGGATTTTCTGATAAACAATGCTTTTTTCTTAGAAGAATATAATTTGAATTCCTTGCTTTAACTTTGTGATGCTTCATGGAGTACCCATCTCATATCTCTCATTCTACTTAATGTCCCCGGTTTCTTGAATTGAGTGAGTAGAAAAAGGAATTTACATAAGATGTTTAAGATGCTCCATTTCTACCCCTAAAACGAAAACAGTGAAGCCAAGAGGATGGCACTCGCCATAGGTAATTTAGGATCATTCAACCTAAAGATGGAGCATGTAATTATTTCTCAGAGTTCTTATCTCACCCTGGTTGCTTTCTATTTATCCTAACAAAAAAGCCACGAAAATTTTCCTATAAAGAGTTCCTGTTGTCCCTTTTATAAAGAGGAGGAGGATCAACTTTATTTATGAACAGTATAATTTATCAGAGCAACTCTGGTTCTACATAGGCAAATTCCAAATAACATTAAATCTAAATTCTTTTTATTCAAGTTCCATCAGATTTACTACCCATCTGTTAATCCCACTTGACTTCACAGTGCTGTTTATCTCCTAATAATGTTTTTATAAGATTGCCACTGCATACTAGCTTTTTGTGTGATAGTTACACATAGAAGGCAGATTCATTCATTGTCCTTCCTGGCAGTATCGGCATAGATTCTGATTTCATAGTCCTTCAAAATGAGCAAAGTGAGAGGTACCATTCCAGAAAGAACAAACGGGTTACCTTGTAGAATGATATGGATTTCTTTCCTGTCAGGAGCCTGCGTGTGTTGGGATGTTTCATGAAGCATTTGTTGCCTACAGTAGCTTTTCACTTTAAAAGCCTGTTCCGTTAAATGCCATTTCCCAATTCAAACAGACTTGAACTCATCCAGAATACAAATGGTAACAGACTCTTTAAAGATATAGCGCAGTGGTTGAAAGCGAAGTTTCCGGAGACAGGTTGTCTGGGTTAAGAACCCAGATGTGTGATCTTGGGCAAGCTACTTGATCACTGTTTCCTATGTTTAAATAAAATGTGCGGACAATAATAACACCAAGCTCATAAATCACTGTGAGAATCGTGCAAGGTTATACATGCTTCTCACGTGCCTGGTACACATGGAACACTCAATAAATGCTTGCTGCTTCTATCCGAAATCTGGAAGAGACCTTATAACAAACCTCATCTTTGTGCAAATGAGCAAACTGAGGCTCAAATGTTAAATAACGGAATTACGTGCTCTGTCTATTAGAGTCCACATTTACTTTCTCCTTATTCAAAGAAAGTTGAGTGCAAAGGCATTACTTGAAAAACCTGAGTTCAAGTTCCAGTTCCACCCTGCATTTGTTCCATAACCTTGAGCAAATTCCTTAATATTTCTGTACCACTCAGAATGGTTGAGTAATTTTTCCAAGGTCACACAGTTAGTAAGTAGGGGGACTTGGATTCAGCCTGAGCAGGTCTAATTGTAAAATCAGTATTTTGTCCCCATTATAATGTCAAAAGTTGCTTTATGTGATAGGTACATATTACTTTTGGCCAATGAGAAAGCTGAAGTTAAATGTCTCATGCACAGTTATACCAAATTTGGACTGAGCTAGGACTACAACTGAAGTCACTGAGCTATCAGTTAAATGTTCTTCTCACTAGATCAGTGATTCTCAGGCTTAGCTGCATATTAGGCTTACCTGGGTCATCCGCTTTAAAAAGATACTTTCGCCTGGGGCTCCACCTCAGACAAATAATTTTTTCAAAGGCTTACTGAGTTAATTATAAGGTACCAGTATAAAGAACTGTTGACCTTGACCAAAATAGTGCAAAGAGGATTATTTTCCCAAAACAGACTTACTACCAAGTTGCTTCCTAATTAATTAAACTCAGATATGTCCTAACACAAACACAGGTAGCAGTGGCTCTAGACCCTGCTTCTTTACCCTTCACTTTCTAACATTTTATCAAACTCAGTTTCCAGTATGGATGGGTAGCTATGGGAAAATACTAGGAACAATCCACGCAGGCCCATTTATTTATTTTTTTCTGGTTTCTTATTTCTTAACTGGTTTGTCCCCTCCTCTATGCTATTATATTCCACTTCTAGATTAGTCTTACTGACAGCTCTTACCTTGCTATTCTGCTTTCCAAGAGTTTCAGTGATTTCTCAGCAAGACCTCTAACATCTTTCCAAAGTGACCATTCCAAACTTTTCCAGGACTAACCCACCTTCATTTTACATGCCTTAAAGAACACTGTAACTCCACAGGGCTTTCTGAAAGTGCTCTGTGCTGTCACCCTTTGTGCTTTTGCTATGTTATTCCTTTGTCTCTAATGTTTTGCCCTGCAACCCTACTTGTGAGTATCCTACCTATTCCATGATTAAGCCCAAACTCTTTTCTGCTTTCCTGTCTTGACTATGACTGTTTATCCTTGAATGCACAAATCCTATACAGGCCATTGAAATGCCATTCTTGATTTGAGCTCGGGGGTTCAAGATCAGCCTGTTCAAAATGACAAAACCCTATCTCTCAAAAAAAAAAAAAAAAAAAAAAAAGCAAGAAATAGCCAGGCATTGGTGGCTCACTCCTGTAGTCCCAGCTACTCAGAGGCTGAGGATGGAGACTTGCTTGAGCCCAGAAGGCCACTGTTGCCATAAACCAAGATCATACCACTGCACGACAGCCTGGGTGACAAAATGAGACACTGTCTGGAAAAAAAAAAAAATCTCATTTTTAAAAATCTTTCATTAATCCCTTTTCTCAGCTCCTCACCAAAACTCTTTTTTAATTTTTTTGAACTTCCATAGAATTTTTTTTAATCTCTCTGATGGAATTCATTATTTTGTAACTTATATTTAAAAGCAGGGATTATTTTGGATTTATGCCTATATCCCACACATCCCAAAGCCTAGTAAATAATACTATAGACATTTCTGGTTTGCCTTCTCCTGTGAGAGAAAGAATAACAACAACAAAATATTAGATATAATCCTCTCAGGCTCTCATTATTTCTTTCCTGGTTTCTTACTTCTTATCTGGTTTGCCTCCCCTTCTGTCTTATCATAGTCTGCTTTGCAACAAGTCTTACTAACAGCTCTAATGTAATTCTACTCTTTGAGAGCTTTAGTGATTCCTCTGTGCCTACAGATTAAAGGTCAGTGCCCTTTACCCAGAACTCCCTAGACTTGTATAATTTAGTCTTAAGTGACCTTCCCAAACTTATCTCTGATTATCTTGTTTACCTCTACCTTCCAATGTTTTATCAAATATTTAATCAAAATTTTATCTCACCCCATCTCAAGCCACACCCAACTCTGAGGTCGAAGCATGTGAATCTGGCCTAAGCTAGCCTGTGTACACTGTTCTCTGGCCCACGGTGACTGCTTCCAGGCACATGACCTAAGCTGGTCATAGAACAAAGTTTAGGAATTTGCTTAGGGTTTGAACCTTTAAATGTATAGACAGCAAGGTTCTGGTATTATTCTGCAACCAAGAGAGAAAAAAAAAACCAAAAAACTGTTTCAAATAAGACTAAGAGATAGAGAAAGAAAGGTTGAATCCCAGAGACATATCTAGGACCTTTCTGTCCAGGATGGCCTAAAACTAGACCTCCCCCCAAACCATCCAGTTACATAAATCCCACACATTTACTTTTATGTTTATGTTAGGTCTTCTGTACCTTGAAATTTATGAAATCACAAACACAAGACATTCACTCAATAACTGTTAGGTAACCATTCAGCCTTTCAACTCCCTTAAAACATGCCAGGGGGAGGCTATATAGTATGCCCCAACAACTCTCAGGTCTAATTTGACTAAGTTTTTATTTTTCAATTTTTGTTTTTTTATCTTGGCATAAGAGCTATAATATGCTAAAGCTTATCTGCCATGAGGCTACAGAATAAACACAAGGATAGAAAAAACACTCCTGTCCCTCTATTGACCTTGTGCAGCAAGGGTTTGTGTTCATCATTAGTTTGACTTTGCAATGCAGAAAATAGACAGTTCCCTCCAATCCACTTAATTGTAAATCAAGATACTCAGTTAAAGCTCTGAACAAAGATCAAAGATAAAAAAGGAAAAAGAGAAACCTTCATGTCTAGATCATGCTCCTTATCTTCAAGACAACTTGAAGTCCTTTCAGGTATTTGTAAAAGAGGAGAAAAATCAATGAGCATTAAGGTTGGAGGAAAGGACCAATTGGACTATTACAGGGTTTATCATGTTTTGGATGCAAAGTAGCTGGTGCTCATCCTGAGTTCATCATCTGTCTCAGGAAGACAGCAAACTATTGTTTGTGTTTTCAGAATTGCAGTGGAGATAATGCTGTTAACACAATGGGGCATTGCAAGAAACTCAGAGGCACAGTGCTGATCACAGATACTACTTATGGGATCTCAGAGGGTAAAGAGTACCCTTGGATGAGGAGCTGTTTAAAAGATCATGCACATTATAGCAAATTTAGACAGAGCTTGAAATAAAACTGAAATCCAAGATGGTTGAAGAGTTCTACAGAACCAACAACGGGCACTAAACACTAGATATATTTATTATACAGCAGAAAAAAAGGCCAAAAAGGAAAGGAGGAAGGTGGTAAAAGTGAAGAAGATGAAGAAATCTGGGTTGTCTAAAATAGTATATTTCTGACTTGAATAGATGACCCTATTTCAATCTGCAATAGAATAAGCCTCCCATAAACTAAGATCTGAAATTCCTCTTTATGGATTTAAATTGGTTGCTCTGAAGCTATGTTACACTTACATGTTTATCTACCCAACAAGCATGGATTGAGGCTGTTCTTTCCTTGTGTTGCTGGTAAAAATACAGATTTGGAATATACAAAGAAACAAGTTACTATTATTACGTGGAATGATTACGGTGGAGAACTTCAAATACCACATCACTTATTATGTATATCCTACGATGCCAAGAAACTCACATTCAGCTTAAGGGTCCTGTGTGTGGCTGAGGTAAAATGTAAAATGTGGCCTTTTGAAGTTGTCAGTGAAGGAACAAATAGGTTGTTGTGAATATATAGGGGATGTTGTGCCACTTGCCAGTAACTTCCAAGAGGAAAATGTACAGGTCCAGAAAAATGTCATGGAACTGCCAAAAGGATAGGAAATCAATTACATAAATTATGAAATACAACTTATTCTTGTACTTCTTCTTTGTTGGTGTTAGACATTTGCTAAATTTTTGTTTGAATGGAAAAAAAAAAAAAAAAAGAACAAGAAAATTGGTGAGTGACATCTCCTTCAAAGATAATTCTCTAAACCAGTGGTCCTCAACCTTTTTGGCACCAGGGACCACTTTCCTGGAAGACAATTTTTTTCCATGGAAGAGGGAATGGGGAGGATGGTTTGGGGATGATTCAAGCACACTACATTTATTGTACACTTTATTTCTATTATTATTACATTGTAATATATAATGTAATAATTATACAGGTCATCATAATATACAACCAGCGTGAGCCCTGAGCTTGTGTTCCTGCCACTAGATGGTCCCATCTGGGGTAATGGGAGACAGTGACAGGTCATTAGACATTAGATTCTTATAAGCAGCATGAAACCTAGATCTCTTGCGATATGCAGTTCATAATAGGGGTTGTGTTCCTATGAGAATCTAATGTTGCTGCTAATCTGACAGGAGGCAGAGCTCGGACCATAATTGGAGCAATGCGAAGCAGCTGTAAATACAGATGAAGCTTCACTTGTTCACCCACTGCTCACTTCCTGGTGTGCAGCCTGGTTCCTAACAGGCCACATACTGCCACCAGTTCATGGCCCTGGGGTTGGGAATCTTTGCTTTAATTATGTCCAAAAAAAAAATGTATGTCCCTTAAACAATTTAGACCATCAATTATGGGAAAACATGGTAACAGAGGAAACAGAAAAAGAAGTAAGTCAAGCAAGTTGTTAGTGAAATTTACTAGGCTTTTGACCTGGGAGAGTAGTTGTCTTAGGAAACTTAGTGTGGAATTGACTATAGTTTACCCTGGTATTTGGAAAGCTATTGTAGGTGAAATATTCACACTAGTTTATGCAACTACTTTATGACATATGAGCTCTTTACCTCCTTTATCTTCCTCCTTCATATTTAACTTTAAAACACAAACAAAAAACCTAACCTTGTGTGTGTGTGTCTAGATAGATAAGATAAAGACATAGAGACATCAGTACATAGGTATAAATATACAGATACAAATAATATAGATACAGATACATGAAAATATCAGCCTATCTCAGAAAATAGAAAAGGGAAGGGGTTGCTTATAATTGGACCAGAATTTAAAAGGCTAAGCAGCATGTCCCTTTGGAGTACGCAGTAGCAGTACCCAGGTTAAGAACCGCAAGGAAAAGACAGCCCCATACAAAAACAAGGACTGACTGCTCTGCTCTCTCCCACTCTTCAAAGTGATTGCCATTTGCCCTCTATTGTCACTCATTTGTTATTTTCCCCAGAGAAAAATAACTGCTGCAGTATTCTAGCATGTGTACTAGTAACCCTCACTTGTCTCCATTCCCACACACCTGAAAGTCTCCCTCCCAGGGATGGGGAATCTTAGAGACATACCTAGGGTCTCTCTGTCCAGGTCCTAGACAGGGATCTGGGGCTGTTCAACACAGAAAGCCCTTCACACATCACAATGTAGATGTGCATGGTTCTGCCACCACATCTTCAGCCTGGTAGCCCAGGCAATTTTGCCACTGAGATTTCTAGGTTGTAAGACTTAGCTCTTCCTTGAAATAGAAAGAAGCTTCAAATTCTACCACATGTTAATATACTTAAAAATTAACAAGACAGATAGATGGTTAGTGTATATATAATGTTCATGGTAAAATCTTTGCTGAATTTTGAAATTTTTATATTAATAAAAACTGGGAAATATTAGCAAGTGATTATTATGGGTTGCGTGTGTGTGTGTGTGTGTGTGTGTGTGTGTGTGTGTGTACTTTTGCTTTGTTTTGTTTTTACTAATTCTGTGTTATTCTGTATTTGCAATGCAACAAGAAAATCAGCAAACTCTCCATCATGCCATTAACAAATGGATACTATAAAACCCATGCCTGGCCTGGCACGGTGGCTCATGCCTGTAATCCCAGCACTTTGGGAGGCTGAGGCGAGTGGATCACCTGAGGTCAGGAGCTTGAGATCAGTCTGGCCAACATGGTGAAACCCCATCTTTACTAAAAATACAAAAAAATTAGCTGGGTGTGGTGGCGGACACCTATAATCCCAGCTCCTTGGGAGGCTGAGGCAGGAGGATTGTTTGAACCCAGGAGGCAGAGGTTACAGTGAGCAGAGATGGTGCCACTGCACACCAGCCTGGGAAACAGAGTGAGACTCTGTCTCTAAACAAAACAAAGACCAAAAACAAAACCCACACCAAACTGAAATATTTAGTAATTACTATACAAAGTTACATTTATGGTTTATTCCTATGATTGTAATTATTATTACATTCCATATATTGAGTCCTTACTATATGTCAGTTTTCCTGTATGCATTACCTAATTTTATTCTACAACCACTCTATGAAGTAGATATTGTAATTATGATTCAATCTACAAGTGAGTTAGCCAAGACTCTAGGCAATTAAATATCCTGCCCATTGTCCTCAAATAGAGGAGCCATGTGTCAAGCCCTTGTCTTGAGCACGATTCCTTAGATACAGTGTTATAATAAACTCCTTTCAAGGGATGCATTGAGTGGACATTTTCTCTATATAACAAGTGAATAAAACACATTGAGAAATGCCATTGGGACTTGCCAAGTAACGATAGAGAGAGGATACACTAGTAACATTTTCATCCCTGATTGTATTTGAAATTTGCCAACTACAAAATAAACATCAAAGGCAGCTGTGGCAGCCAGATGTCTTCTTTGTTTCTTCTCATGTGAGCCTTCTCCCTGCTCTGGAAGAATGAAGCTAAGTCTGATCTAAAAGGCTATCTCTGCTGCCCATTCATCCCTCGGTCTTTGTACAAACACTGCCAGCAGTACATCACTTAGAACAGCACAGCACAGCAATGATTTCTATAACAGAAACATCAATCAATTAATACTGGAAGTAAGCCAGCAAACACATTTTACTGAGCTCACCAGCAAGTCATCATCACATAGATCATCAGATAGAAATGTTTCTTGACAAAAAAAGAAAAAACTAAACCAATTGTGGGTTGGTGACCAGGTACAATGCCTTACATTGCCTATCTATCTGTGTACTAGAATATTCTCTCTCTCTCTATTTCATTAGTCATATGATAACCACAAGTCATAGAGTGATATTTTTTAAATTACTGCATAAATGGTGGGGTTTATCACTTTAGTTTCTTTCACCTTAAAGAAAATGTGATTTCTTCAAAGAATTCAGATAATCACCAATGGGAAAAAAAGTGAATACTTCTCATGATAAAAAGAGGAAACAAAGAAGGAAGTAAGCCAAGCAAGGTGTCAGTAAAATTTATAGGTTTTTGACCTGGGAGAGTAGTTATCTTAGGAATTTAGTGTGAAATTGACTATAGTTTACCCTGGTATTTTGAAAGCTCAAAGAAACCATATTGGATCATTTAAACTGGAATGATTTGCTTGATCCCTACTTTCTCCCAAGTAGTCAAATCAAAAGCATCCATATGGTTCTAATTTGCACTGCTATGAAAATTCATATTTAGGTGGCATGACGCTTTAATATACCTGGAATAAGAGGCAGCATTTTTGAGCACTTTCTGTTTGTCAGGCACTTTTCAGAACAGTTTTTATATATTAACTAATTTAACACATAGGTCACAGTGTGGTTAAATAACATGACCAAAGTCAGGAAGAGGTCGACTTACCTTCTCGGCTGCCATGTTCTACTTCTTAAATATCACCATATGTTAATTGTTTATTCAGCAATTTAATAATTTTTAAAAATTGTTAGCAATTTCAAAAGCATGCGTAGAATCCATTTGATATCAATATCAATAAGGCTGTTTAAAAATATATTTGTTCATGTCTAAACTTTATATTTGAAAAAGCCCCTCCCATGACCCTAGGAGTATTTTTAGAAGTAAAGTAAGGGAGCAGAGATTTAATTTTAGTCACTCTCCTTTTTAGTGTGACAGAGAACCCTGAATATTGTTACAGTGGAGAATTGCCCTGTTGCTAATTGCAAATGTCTTTATTACTGAGCACTTGGGAGAAGACTATGGACTTGGTGGTGAGATAAACATGCTCAAAATTTGACATGGGCATCTGGTTCTAATCAACAATAATACTATCTCTCATTCCTCCCAAAATGCCTTACTCCAAATAGAAACAGAGACAATATCAGTAAACACTCTTTGATGTCCCAAGTATCACTTCCTGCCTTGGTGGCAGTGGGACCACCAGGCACAGACTACCACCAGTTCATGGCCAGCGAAATAGTCACTGTCAGCTGATTCTGGTTCAATGTTTAGACAGGATTATTTCATTTATGACAGTCACAAACACAACCCAAATTATCTAACAAAAAAAGAAAATTTATTGAATCATGTAGCTAAAAATTCCAGAAGCATCTGTTTTTAGGCAATGCCAGATCCAGGTACCAGTAACAATCAGTTATCATTAGAAATCTCCCTCAGCTCTACTTTCCTCTGTGTTAAATTTCAGAACATTCTCTATGATATCAGAGAATGGTATCACTCCCACGTAAAATAAATATTTTGACCAAAAGAAGAAAGAGATGCCTGGCAGTAGGAAGTAGCATATGGCAACGTGCCATGATTTCTTGAAGGATAACAGGTTTATTTTGGCTGAGGTGGTTATCAGTGTTGGAGCCTTTACTCTTCCTGGAAAACATGCAGTTGCAAAGGCCTTTTTCTCATCCTTCTGCTCTCACCTTATTGTTCTCTAATATCATTGGCACCAGTATATACCTGGTCATCCAACCCAGAATTCTAATGTCATCCCTCTTTCTCACTAAGTCTTTTATTTCTTAGTTTTTCAAATCAATCCAACTTATCCCTATTACTGCTTCTCTCCCTTGAATAATAACAGTGGTATTATAATTAGTCTCTCTGACTCATATCTTGTCCCTTCAAATCCATTCTCTATGTCGTTGCCACTATAATCAGTGTGAAACACAAATTCTGCATTGCCAGTTCCCTGCTTTAAAACTATCAAGGGCTTGTAATTGTTGTCAAAATAATGTCCAAGCAATTTTACTTGCTGTGTGTGAATAGCATGCACTTCTATAATTTTCCTGCATCAAATGGTTGCCATTAGCTATATGTAGCAATGGAGTTTTAACTTCAATGGAAATTAATTAAATAAAATTTAAAATTCATGTCTTCAGCTGCACCAATCACATTTCAAATGCCTAATAGCCACATGTGGCCAGAGGTTGATTATCAGACAGTGCAAATATAGATCATTTCCATCATCATAGAGAGTCCTAATAGAGCATAAAATATTGCTGTTCCATGGCCTCATATCTGTCCACTACCCAACTATTTTCTTAAAATAGTGCTGAACAACTTGTAGTTTTTGAATGAATCATACATATTCATGTCTCTGTGGCTTTGATCCTTCTAGTACTGTTTGGATTGCTCTTCATGTATTCCTAGATAATAGGCACTGAACATCCATTAAGAGTGAGTTAAAATGTCACCTTCTCTAGAAGCCAACTCTGAAATGTGGGCTTCAGCCAAGTGCTTTCAAGATATTCTGTACCTTTGTATACCTTACCATATGGCAGAAATATTATCTGGTTTGTGCCTGACTTCCTAAGTGACAATAGTCAAACAAACAAACAAAAACATCTTGTTCTCTGTTGTTTTTTCAGCACCAGGCAAAATCTGTGCTATGTAGCAAGTGCTCTGATATTTGTTTTTTGAAATGGAATAAGTCATGCAAAGAGGCAAATTAAGCATTTTAACTTCATTAAATAAACAAAATACCTACATTAATTTTTGCAATTAATGTAAGTAATGGATATTCTTGATTTTGTACTTGCCTCTAGTCCTGGCCTAACCTGAAACCAACTTCAACATCATATGTCAGCCTCAGACCATGTTCATCCTAGAGCTGATTCCCTAATCTCTAATCTCATCCTAGCTAATCGCCCTACTTAATACAGGGCAAACCTAAGGAATGAGTTGAGGTAAGAGGATCTAGGTTGAACACCTTTTCCAAGAATAACAATATAGAAGAAAAGTTTACATTGTTGTAGGCTGCCTCAGAGTGGCGTACATTCTTCAGAATATTTTTACCCACATGAGAGATCATATTTCTTCTTTATATGAAGCACTGATGGGTACAGTATCCATGAAAATAAGAGGACCCACTTTTCTAGAGATATAACGTGGTTCATTTAAAACGTGTTTAGGGATTGGAAGCCTAGAATTTTAACTTGAAATTGTTCTCTTCTTTTTATGTTTAACCTTCCCACATACCTTAGTGTAGATGGAGTTTCCAACACAAAAAGTTTATATGGCTATTTCTCCTTCTTCTTCCTCTCCAGAAGAAACTGAGAGAGAAGTGGCTAGCATTCCAGAGGTACTCTGCAAGACTGTCCCATGAGCTTTGGTAGGCTTTGCATAATTTAGAACCTAATATCCAAGCAATACAGTTAAACATTTTGCATGTCAGTCTTTAAATAGCATCTAAATCTTTCGTTCTTTGACATTTAGCATCATTCTGTTCCAGTAAAGGTTGTTGCCTTTTTTTGCAATGACTTTCTGACCTGTCTTTAAAGTCAGCATTCCAATCAGTCTCCACTGACATACAAAGAATAGCGACATATTGACTTTTACGAGAAATGAATCAAAAGGTAACAGAACATGAGTAGATGAAACCTTAGCACTGAATTTTCCATATAAATGCAAGTGTCATCTAAACAAAGAAAGAGTTTGCCTCTTTACATAGTCAATGCAAGGTGCTTTATCCACAAAATGTACATTTGAGTCAAACTCTGCATAAGCCTGATGTCCAGTGGAAATCTGGAGCATCATTTTTTTAAATATAAAGTTGAATTTTACTTTGACACTGGCTCATCTTAAAGACCCGCTCAGTTGGGGAAGTTGACCCTTTAAATTAGTCTTCCTCAGTTTCTAATTTTATCTTTGATAGGATAAATGTAATGAAACCTCAGAAATTTCCAATAGATTGCAAAATATAGATGACTTAAGTTATTTCGTCTTTAAACTTCCATGGAGCTTGCTTCCTTCTGCATTTACATGGGTATTGTGACATCTGGGTTTTTTTCTGTACCTCTAGAAATTATCCCTTCTGTCTCCTGCCAGATGGAGATAGGATAGATCATCATTTCCTTGTTGCACAAAGTGGGTAAGGATTATGTGATCCATCCCCCACGTAACACTCAAAACTAATTCTGTTGCTTTGGTTTTTAGCTCCAACTCCTACTTCAATATCCTGTAGGCTTTTAGTTATGGCTTTTCCACCTTGCTAATTCAGTTGCCACCCTTTATTTTCATTCTTTCATAAATTTGTTTACCCTTCTTATCCATTGCCATCTTTTTTCTTTGTCTTTTTTTAGGTTTGTCTGTAGTGGCAAAGTACATAGGTTGCTGTCCTTTTGAAAAAATTTTCTTTAGTGATCATAAAATAAGACATTTTAATTGTATGTGTTATCTGAAATGTACTGTTAGAAATAATGATTTCACATATTCAAAGAGAACATATCATAAAGCAATACTCTACTTTGTGCAGTAATCTAACTTCTCAGTTACACTCTTGCTCCTTTCTTTTCAGTTAGCAGTTGACAATCTTTAAAAAAACGATTTTATATAATGCTTGGCTGATGCTATACTTGGTATTTCTTAGTTATGATAATGGTTGTATAGAGATTAAAATTTATAACTAAAAGACAGAAAAGGAAAAGTAAATGTGCATTAGCTAATATTTGTGTTTTAAAGATACGTGTCCTATTTAAAAATAAATTTGTGTCTTATTTAAAATAATAAATAAGACCCAACATTTGTGTCTTATTTAAAAATTTTCAAAAGATAAGATTGAAATAATGTACATTGTTGATACATTTTTAAACACTATGACATGGACATAGGTAATTTATAGTTCTATAATTAAACTTGAATACATCAGAATAGGGAATAGGAATAATCTGTTTAGGAGCCTGAATTTAGGAATTTGACAGTCCTGAATTTGAATGAAAATGTTGACATTTACTAGATGTGTGACCAGGGACATGATACTTTAATAGCCTTTCTTCGTCTCAATTTTCTTATCTCTAAAATGTGGATAAATAACAGTAAAATATTGTCTTTATGGAATTGTTCTGAGGATTGCCTGATAACGTATTTGAGGAATACCCCAGAGTAGAAAAAAAAGATAAATAAATGAAAGGTAGTGCAACAGTATAAGAAAATCAAAAGGTAATTTCAAAAGATTTGATATTTAGATAATAGAAATTTTAGTAAAGGAAATGAAAGAGAAAAAAGTTATATAAATTTTTAAAAAGTGGAAATGTTCCAGACAGAAGGACAGACACAGTTAGCCAAAGACAAGCCTGCATTATAAAATTCAGAATTGTAGGGATTTAAAAAAATTCTAAATACTTTCTGCATGGACTGAGCTGTGTCCACCCCCCGCCCCCAACATTCATATATTGAAGTCTTAACCCCCAGTGTGACAATCTTTGGAATAAGGAAGTAATTAAAGTAAAATGAGGTCATAAGGGTGGGGCCTCATCTAATAATATTGATGCCTTTATTTATTTATTTATTTATTTTTCTTCAAAAGTTATTATTCCTCCCCAATCCTCCCACACCCTGCTATTCCTCCCCTAGCCCCCCATCACCCAGGCCCCGATGTGTGATGTTCCCCTCCCTGTGTTCATGTGTTCTCATTGTTCAACACTCACTTATGAATAAGAACATGCGGTGTTTGGTTTTCTGTTCTTGTGTCAGTTTGCTGAGAATGATGGTTTTCCGCTTCACCTATGTTCCTGCAAAGGACATGAACTCATCCTTTTTTGTGGCTGCGTAGTATTCCATGATGTATATGTGCCACATTTTCTTTAGCCAGTCTATCATTGATGGCCATTTGGATTTGTTCCAAGTCTTTGCTATTGTGAAGAGTGCCACAGTGAACATACATGTGCATGTGTCTTTATAATAGAATGATTTATAATCCTCTGAATGTATACCCAGTAATAGGATTGCTGGGTCAAACTATATTCCTATTTCTAGATCCTTGAGGAAGTGCCACACTGTATTCCACAATGGTTGAATTAATTTACACTCCCACCAACTGCGTAAAAGCGTTCCTATTTCTCCATATTGTGTCTAGCATCTGTTATCTCCTGATTTTTTAATGATCTCCATTCTAACTGGCATGAGGTTGTATCTCAATGTGGTTTTGATTTGCATTTCTCTAATGACCAGTGATGATGAGCTTTTATTCATATGTTTGTTGGCTGCAGAAATATCTTCTTTTGAAAAGTATGTTCATATCCTTTGCCCACTTTTTGATGAGGTTGTTCATTTTTTTCTTGCAAATTTGCTTAAGTTCTCCATAGATTCTGGATATTAGTCCTTTATCAGATGGGTAGATTGCAAAAATTTTTTCCCATTCTTTTGGTTGCCAGTTCACTCTATTGATAGTTTCTTTCACTATGCAGAAGCTCTTAAGTTTAATTAGTCCCAGTTGTCTATTTTGGCTTTTGTTGCCATCACTTTTGGTGTTTTTGTGATGAAGTCCTTGCCCATGCCTGTGTCCTGAATGATATTGCCTAGGTTTTCTTCTAGAAGTTTTATGGTGTTAGGCTTCATGTTTAAATGTTTAATTCATCTAGAGTTAATTTTTGTATAATGTATAAGAAAGGGATTATGTTTCAGCTTTCTGCATATGGCTAGTCAGTTTTCCCAACATCATTTATTAAATAGGGAATCCTTTCCCCATTGCTTTTGTCAGGTTTGTCAAAAATCAGATGGCTGTAGTTGCGTGGCATTCTTTCTGAGACCTCTGTTCTGTTTCATTGGTCTATATCTGTTTTGGTACCAGTACCATGCTCCTTTGATACCAGTACCATGCTGTTTTGATTATAGTAGCCTTGTAATATAGTTTGAAGTCAGGTAGCATGATGCCTCCAGCTTTTTTTTTTTTACTTAGGATTGTCTTTTCTATGCAGGCTTTTTGGTTCCATATGAAGTGTGAGGTGGTTTTTTCCAGTTCTATGAAGAAAGTCATTGGTAGCTTGATGGGGATAGCATTGAATCTGTAAGTTGCTTTGGGCAGTATGGCCATTTTCATGATATTGAGTCTTCCTAGCCATGAACATGGAATGTTTTTCCATCTGTTTGTGTCCTCTCTTATTTCCTTGAGCGGTGGTTTGTAGTTCTCCTTGAAGAGGTCTTTCACATCCCTTGTTTGTTGTATTCTTAGGTATTTTATTCTCTTTGTAGCAATTGTGAATGGGAGTTCACTCATGATTTGGCTCTCTTTCTATTATTGGTGTATAGGAATGTTTGTGATTTTTGAACATTGATTTTTGTATCCTGAGACTTTGCTGAAATTGTTTATCAGCTTAAGGAGATTTGGGGCTGAGATTAGGAGGTTTTCTAAATATACAATCATGTCATCTGCAAACAGGACAATTTGCTGTCCTCTCTTCCTCATTGAACATCCTTTATTTCTTTCTCTTGCCTGATGGCCCTAGCCAGAACTTCCAATACTATGTTGAATAGGAGTGATGAGAGATGACATCCTTGTCTTATGCTAGTTTTCAATACTGGTGTCTTTATAACAATGAATACTAAAAGCTTGCTCTTTCTCTTCTCCATGTGAAGAAATAGGAAGAAGGTGACTGTCTACAATACAGATAGCCCCCACTTGAAACCAAATCAGCTAGAACCTTAGTCTTGGACTTCCCAGCCTCCAGAACTTTAAGAATCAATAGCTGTTGTTTGGGCCACTCAGTCTTTAGTATTTTGTTATTTTAGTCCCAGCACCTTAATACACTTTCATAAAGTGTAAATAATCACATGCATGTGAATAAGAATAAGGATCAAAATAACATCAGACTTTCCAATAGTAACATTGGATGTCAGAATATAATAGAGCAACCTCTTTAAACACTGAGAGAAAAGTGACTCTGAACCTAGAATCATATAAGTAGATATGGGGTTATAGAATAGAATCCAGACAGGGGTTGCTCCATTAGCCTGTTCCTAGAGTAAGTGGACATGTAGCAAGTAATTGACCTCCATCAGTTTAGGTTTAGGTTTTTTTTGTTTGTTTGTTTTTTTGCCATAGCAAAAACTAATGTATTGCAGATATATGTCATATAATTGATGTCTGTCTAGTCATTGTAATATTTTCATTTCTGGTGTAAGGTATACCACTCAGTACCATCTCTCCCTATTTCTAACAAATATGTAGCACTCTCACATAAAGTATGTTAAAAGGCAACTGTAAATCAAATCATGAATTTTTATTCTACCCTTTATAGAAGATCTATGATTCTAACATCTGGACATGCCCAACCATCCATCAGCATTCCTCAGATTTTCAGTTAATGCTTAATTTTTGATTATATCCAAGGTATCTCCTCTTGGATAGAGATAGAGTGATCCCAATCCTCCTTTGTATATTTTATTTACTTATGTATTTATTTATTTAGCTTTGAGACAGAGTCTTCTTCTGTTACCCAGGCTGGAGTACAGTGGTACAATCTCAGCTTCCTGGCTCAAGTGACCCTCCCACCACAGCCACCTATATATCTGGGACTACAGGTGCTCACCATCACGCCCAGCTAAATTTTGTTTTTTATAGAGTTGAAGGCCTTACCATGTCACCCAGACTGGTCTTTGGTGGGGCGCAGTGGCTCAAGCCTATAATCCCAGCACTTTGGGAGGCCAAGGCAGGCAGATCACTTGAGGTCAGGAGTTTGAGACCAGCCTGGCAACATGGTGAAACCCTGTCTCTACTAAAAATACAAAAATTAGCCAGGCTTGGTGGCACATGCCTGTAATCCCAGCTTCTCCGGAGGCTGAGGCATGAGAATCGCTTGAACCCAGGAGGTAGAGGTTGCAGTGAGCCGAGATCTCATCACTGCACACCAGCCTGGGCAGTATAGCAGGACTCAGTCTCAAAAAAAAAAGAAAATGTCTTGTTCTACACTAAGCAAATGGGAGATTATGTTCATTTACTCATAAAATATCATCTATGACTTCTGCATTATTGATTATCAAATATTGTTAATATTTTGAGGAGGTTTCACCCTTTGTCCAAGCATGAATCTGAATCATCTGACTTCACTGTCATGTGGTGTGACCTAGGAATGAAAACTAGTTTTAACACTAGCTCAAGCAGAATATAAATATGAAAGTAATTCCCTGAAAGAAAAATATTGCATCCTAAGGCTAAATGTTAATGACTTCTTATTTTCCAGATTTACGCATTGTCTCAGCTACATTTTCCTTTATTAATTTATTTATTATATAACTGTAGAGTCAGAAGAAACACAGGAGAGCATTTAGTCCAGCAACATATTTTTTGCATGAGCTGGAGTGACTTGTCTAGAGTCACATCACTTGATACTGATAGCAGAAGAAGTGGAGCCAGCATAATCAGACTCCAGTGCATGTACCTTCCAGTCGCCTAAGAGTTGGATGATGCCATTTCTCTTGTTGATTTTTTTTTTTTGGTATGTATGTAAAGACCAAGCACCATGTCTATCACAAAGCATATGAGCTCATGGTTCCTGGGCTTACCTTATATTACACTCAATTTCAGGAAAATAATTTAGCAAGGTAGCTGAATGCTCCTGTATATAGGAAACACTGCGTACTGAGCAGCATAATCATGATATTTTGCTTCTAAATCTAATTCTGCAAAATTTCCCTTACATTTCCCTTTCTAATTTTCTATTAGAATAAAGCAAGAAGGTGAAATATATTGATCAAAGTCATCTGTTCAGGAGTATGGGAACCCCTAGAATTATTCAAACCATCAACTGGGATGAGGTAGTTCATATTATTAAATAAATTTGAAGAGTCATTAATTAGCTTCCCTGCATTTTTAAATTTCATAGTAACATGTTCAAGGATGATAGAGAATTGAACTTCATTAGCTAATTGTTTAACTGAGTTTTTACAGAAGACTGCTACTTATTCAGAAATTCGGGTATTTGTAACATTTTCTTTCTCTTACTTACTGTCACATTTTAATGAATCTCACATATCATTGTCAGACTCACTCACATTTGATAAAAGGTAGGGGTAGGAGCTATCTTTTATTTCTTTAATCTCTTTCCCGAGGTTCATTAGCAGGGAATTCTTTCCTCTTAGATCAATGGCAAAATCATCATCTGAAGTCATTTTGCCTTGAGCAATAATCTGAACATCTTTCTTGGAAACGATCCCTGTGCCCACTAGAAACTTTGAGAAGTGATTTTTAATTGGATTTTTATTAGATTTTGGTGCTGCCAAGCCCTGTTTCTGATGCCTGAGACAGTATAGAAACAATTTGACATCCACGACATGGCAAGACTGTGGCGCTAGTCAAGCTGACTGCACATTAGCACCAATGTTCCTTCCATACATGTTTAGTAATCAGAAAAAGAATCCTAACTGTTTAATAATTGAACATGTGTTTAATATTTAAGCAGCTAGATCTTTCCAGTTGTTAAACTAATATTAAAGTAGGGTGAAAGCATTCTACTAACTGGCAACTGTCTATCTTACAAATATCTTTTGAAGTTCAGTACAGTATAGAATATATCATCATACCATCTGGCAGACAGTCTTATTTATCATAGCCAGACCAAATACAATGCAGAAGTTTTCTCTTTGTCATTACAGCCATGTGTAAAACTTTTATGTGCAAAAATTATAGTCAAAATTAATAATTTTTTTTAATTTCACATTTTAAGTGTTTTTTTTCTTTCTCTGTGGCTATTTAAAGCAAGAATAGCTATCCTGAAAATGAAAAAGAAAATAGGGCAATGTTTATATCAGGTTATATGCTGGGAATTATTCCACTTCTAACTAATCTTCAAATTGCAAAGGAAATAAATTTTTACTTAAAATACTTGTTAGCCCAGAGTTTTCCTATATTCCTTAGGGATTGTTATATATTGACAACACTCATAACCTTAGACTTCACAGCAGTGGCTCTATCACACCTTCCAATTGACCTTGTAAATTCTTGTTGCAAAAGAGATGTTCAATTTACTCATGACAAGGTATTTTGTATTGGAGCAGTTAATTTCACCTATCTGAATATAAGACAGAGGGTTTTAAAAATCTTATATTTCTTCCAATAATATCTGTTCTTGACATTTCAGTTCTAAATTCTGATTTTAAAATGACAATGGTGACTTTTAAATTCACTTTATTTGATTGCAGCCTTACTTTTTCCACCAAAGATTTTAGGTGAATGCCATACAACTTAGTTCCAGATGGCCTTGAACTTTCCTAGTATAGCTTCTTTGAAAATTTGCATAAGGAAATTAAAATGACTCTGTTTTGTTCTTGATGGATATTTCTTCAAGTCAATCTCATAATTTTAAGCAAACTTTCTTAAACTTTTAAGTTCAGTGGTATAAGTGTTGGTTTGTTACATAGGAAAACTTGTGTCATGGAAGTATGTTGTATGAGGCTTAATACCTGGGTGATGAAACTTAAACTTTAAAAACAGTTGAAGGTATACCTTATAGATCAGTAGGATTTAAGTGTGGCTGCTCATTAGAAATTCTTAATGAACTTTGGGAGGCCGAGGAGAGTGGATCACCTGAGGTCAGGAGTTCAAGACCAGCCTGGATAATATGGTGAAAACCTGTCTCTACAAAAAATACAAAAATTAGCTGGGCCTGGTAGCCTGTGCCTGTAATCTCAGTTAATGGGGAGGCTGAGCCAGGAGAATTACATGAGTCTGGGACGTGAAGGTTGCAGTGGGCCAAGATTGCACCCTTGTACTCCAGCCTGGGCAACGGAGCGAGACTCCATCTGGATACAAAGAAATATTTAGTGAATTAAAGATGCCTGGGCTCCACACCCAAAAAAGATGATTCAGTATGTCTGGGGTAAGGTCCCATCATTCTCTTTTTCCAAGTGATTCTACTGCCTAGCAATGTGAACTGTTGTAGACTAACTGATGAAGATGAATTTCATTTTTAATTTTTATGTTTTCCTAATCATGTGAACAGGAAAATATAAAATCATGAAACAAACATTTTATGAAAAGAACTGGACAGCAGAAATCTTAAGAACTTTCAGCCAATCAATACGGTCAGATAAGATTTATGAGGCATGAGGCCATGTTAGCCGTGACTATCCTCTTTCTCCTTGCATTGTCTTAATAACTCTAAATACTGTGTGATATTTGACTTTGCTTCTTGGTAATCCTGTTTAATGTTGTAATACTTCAGAACTCCTCTATCAGGAAATGATTACTTAATTTTTTTTTTCCAAATCCCTCATGTCATAATATTTGCTTCTTATGTGTCTTATGTTGTAGGATTAGAAAAAAAATTTATTTTTCGCCAGTGGACTTTAATTCTATGAAGTTGCCCCTCATATTTTCCTCATAGATATGACATTCAGCTTACATGATGACTTATGAATCCATAAATGATGGTCATTTGTTTCTGCAAACCTGCAAATATAGTTCCACTTTGGTACTTCTCTTAGATAATCAGAATGAAAATTTCCTAGGGGAGAATTATCATTTAATTGGCTGAAGAAAATATTTTGCATCTGTGAAGAGGTGGTGAAGAGCATTTGATAAAATACATTGTCACATTTATGTCTAAGTTTTTTCCTGTCTAATTAAAACAGCAGAGCAAGGGTGTTCACTTACTGTTTCAACTTACCAAGTGATTCTGAAAGTCTGTGATTTATGAATATTCTTTCCTCTTTCTGCTGCATGAATTGGAATCCTATGTGCAGGGTAAATGTATAGTGAGTCCCACTTAGATAGTGTCTAGTGATCAGCAGCAATAAACCTAAACTAAGGCATATCTTCAAACATATTTATTCTACTTCTCCTTCGCACTCTTAATACTGGCCTTTCCTGACTTCAGCCTGGATTATCCATTGCCTGACTGGGAAAGGCAGATTGTTAGAACAAAAAGGAAAGAAGAAGAATCAGTGCTCAGTTTCTGTGCTCCAGAATAGGCCCTTGAAGCTCCCTTTGAGGACAATCTTTGTGAAAAAAAGCTTTTAATTTGCCAGACCCTGGCTCTCTAAAAAAGAATGTTTATAGAAATAAACTAGAGTTTCTTCCACAATGTAGGAAAGCCTCCTGTTCTACAAAATCACACCCTAAAATAATAGGATTATTTGGAAAGAGTAAGATGGAACACTAAAACCTATGTAACTTTGTAATAGAAGAACTAATAAAAATAAAAATAATCCTAATGTAAATAAATATTAATGTAGTTAAGTCTCTACTGGCCTTGGCAACTAAGATGATAGTTGATCAAATTTTTTATAATATAAGTTCATACCATTTTCTCCAAAATAAACTTCTTCAGAGAGATTTACTTCCAATTGAGACCAGTTTTATCAAAATAAAGAACATGGACCTCTGCATAAATCAATTTTTTCTAAACAGAGAGAAGTATCTTTGCAGATTTATTTGCATTTGCAGTTTTAGCAGAGAAATTGTGGAAAGCTTAGTGGTTCTCGAAGCCACTAAACAGCCACAGTTGGAACAAATGGAAAGCATTTATGCAGTATTTTCTCATTCCTTAAGGTATTCTTTTTTATTTCTGGGAAAGCCTGTCTCAGATGACTTCAAAATATTAACATACAGAGAGAGTCAAATACAGAATAATGCAATTTCCACATTTTACTGATCCATTTTTCTTCTTTATGGCAATTCTGTGCATTTGTATATAGGTATGTATATATATGTATATATGTATAAATATATATATGTATGTATGTATGTGTGTATATATGTATGTATATTTCTATGTGTATGTGTGTGTATATATGTATGTATGCTATACATACCCCACACACACACACTTAATAGATTGTGCAGGAGGGCAACATTTCTGTTAAAAAAATCAATATACAAGCAACTTGCATATACACACATATATGTATGTATATACACACATGTGTATATACACACATGTATATATACACACATGTATGTATATATATGCACATATATGTATGTATATATGGTATATACCCACACACACACATACATCCTTGCAGTACATACATATGCCAGTTCAGCTCTTGCAAGAAGCAGACACTTCATTCAATAAATTTACTGGCAGGAATAAACCTGTGAAGGAGAAAGGGGGGAAGAGAAAGAGTAAGCAGGGAGAGTCTTTAGACCGCAAGTTAGGTTTGACACCTGGGAAAGGGAAAGAAGGGAAAAATTGGTCAGAAAGAGTCTCAGACCACAGCTCAGGTTTGAAAACTTCCCTGCCAAGCCAATGATGAGTTCCCCAAACAAGCTACCTATGCAGAAGCCTTCACCGGGCAGGAATAGGCTGGAACTTCTACCTCCACTCTCCTCAGTCACTGGCTGGCAGCAGTCCATGGGAACTGAGGCCCTCACATTCTCTGGAGTAGCAGATTGAGCTCTTAGTCAACTAGGATCTCCATAGCAAGCTGTCTTGAAATATCTGAGTGGCTCATCCTGATGGCTCCCTGAACAAATATCCGCCCACCCCACCTCCAGCACACACACATGTTTTCACACATTTTTCCTCCAAATTGGAAGGCCCTGATTCAGTAGGGCACAAAGGGTATCCACAAATACCTTACAAAGCAGACAGAAGAGATATTTCTTGTTGGACAAACCAAGAAAAGGAGGATGAAGAGGGTGCTTATAAAGTATCTTGAATCTGGAAAAATCTTGGAGGAGTCTAGTCCAGACCACTCAACTAGTGCTCCAGCAAGTGACTGATTCCACAGCTGGGGTCTGGGATGACAATGGGAGATGAACCTACTGCAAAATGTCAATCAGTCACAATGTTACTGAATTCTACACATTGTGCTAACCAAAAAGCTCCGTTAGCCACACTTTATTGTTTCTTGGGAGAGAATCCCTGTGAAAGTTGCTTGTATATTGATCTTTT
Source organism: Sapajus apella (assembly GCF_009761245.1). Lineage (NCBI taxonomy): Eukaryota > Metazoa > Chordata > Mammalia > Primates > Cebidae > Sapajus > Sapajus apella. Next base: position 27,788,245 of record NW_022436963.1, read on the forward strand.
AGCAGAAATGTTGCTCTCTTGCACCATCTTTATGAAGTATACCAACACCAAAATATTAGATAACTTCCCTACCCAGTGCCCCAGGGCATTTGAAACAAACAGCTAAAGGCTAATGGGCTGGGTGGGGGTGGGGAGGTGGTGTGGTGGGAGGAGCACTGGTATGGAAGGAAAATCACACAATGCCCACTCCCGCAATACACCCTCAACCTTGATGAAATTACACAGGAAAACCTGTGATTTCTTCCTATCCTATTCCCCTTGAAAGTGCTGAGTTAAAGCCTCTATTTCCAGATATCTGCTGTACGTAATGTTAGTGACTACTTGCTATCACATAAGAAGAGAAGCAGCATTATTAGAAAGTAATAAGACGGTGGCTCAAGCCTGTAATCCCAGCACTTTGGGAGGCCGAGGCGGGTGGATCACGAGGTCAAGAGATTGAGACCATCCTGGTCAACACGGTGAAACCCCGTCTCTACTAAAAAAATACAAAAAATTAGCTGGGCATGGCGGTGCGTGCCTGTAATCCCAGCTACTCAGGAGGCTGAGGCAGGAGAATTGCTTGAACCCAGGAGGCGGAGGTTGCAGTGAGCCGAGATCGCGCCATTGCACTCCAGCCTGGGTAACAAGAGCGAAACTCCGTCCCAAAAAAAAAAAAAAAGAGTAAGTAATAAGAAAACACAGTCTTGTAGTAGTATTTATAAAACAATAGTTTTGTAAAGGTTCTGAGCATTTTTTTTTTTTTTTTTACTGAAGTCAAGCATCTGCCATATGATTAGCTCTCACTACACCTGACAGAAGTAATAAACGAATAATGTCTGGCCATGCACCATCTGCAGATAGCTTTGGTTTGGCCAGTATGACCAGTCTTTAAGGAAATGAGTCACCATAAGGAGCACTAACAGTACTGGCCTTGCACTCCTACTAGTTAACCATCGATTGAAGTGGGTAGGGGTAAAGGAATGCCAGCCCCATTGTATCAGACATGCAGATCTGAGCTGGCCCCTTGAATGCACAGATTACACAGACAAAAGGAAACACATCCCATGCTCATGGATGGGCAGAATCAATATTGTGAAAATGACCATACTGCCAAAAAGCAATCTACAAATTCAGTTCCCATCAAAATACCGTCATCATTCTTAGAACTAGAAAAGAAACGCTAAAGAGTCTGCATAGCAAAAGCAAGATGAAGCAAAAAGAACAAATCTGAAGGCATCACATTATCCAACTTCATACTATACTATAAGGCTATAGTCACCAAAACAGCATGGTACTGGTATAAAAATAGGCACATAATGCCGGGCTTGTTGGCTCACACCTGTAATCCCAGCACCTTGGGAGGCTGAGGCAGGCAGATCACTTGATGTTGGGAGTTCAAGACCCACCTGGCCAACATGGTGAAGCTCGTCTCAACTAAAAATACAAAAATTACCTGGGTATAGTGGCCGGAGCTTGTAATCCCAGCAACTTGGGAGACTGAAGAAGGAGAATGACTTGAACCCAAAGGTGGAGGTTGCAATGAGCCAAGATCTTGCCATTGCACTTCAGCCTGGGCGACAAAAGCAAGGCTCCATCTCAAAAAAAAAAAAAAAAAAAAAAAAAAGGCATATAGACCAATGGAATAGAATACAGAATCCAGAAATAAGGCCAAATACTTAACAGCCAACTGATCTTAAACAAAGCAAACAAAAACAGAGTGGGGAAAGGATACCATAATCAACAGATGGTGCTGGGATAATTGGCAAGCCACATGTAGGAGAACGAAATTGGATCCTCATCTCTCACCTTATACAAAAGTCTACTCAAGACAGATCAAAGACTTAAATCTAAGGTGTGAAACCAAAAAAAAAAAAAAAAGATTCTGAAAGATAATGTCAGAAAAACTCTTTTAAACATTGGCTTAGGCAAAGAATTTATGACCAAGAAGACAAAAGCAAATGCAGCAAAAACAAAAATAAATAGTTGGGGCCTAATTAAACTGAAAAGCTTCTGCACAGCAAAAGAAATAATCAGCAGGGAAAACAGATAATGCACAGAGTGGCAGAAAATATTTGCACTCAGTTTTGTTACCTGCTTTGTCCTTTTAGACATTTGTGTCTAGGAAATAATCAAAAGTGTGTAATCCAAAACAGGCTGTGTTCTTTCCCCCTTTCCCAGCAGTTTGTCCTTGCTAATTATATTTTGAATGAGTTAAATATTAAAGATTGCATTCCCAGAGCACACAGCCTTGCAGAAATTGATCACAGACATTATGCATAGTGGGACTAGACTAATATTTAAATTCTTTTGTACATGGAAAGGTAATTTTCTGCATACTGAAGATAATTTAGACATATTAATTAAGACAGTATGGCATTCAGCATTCTAAAAATCCTAAATTTAGTGGATGACTAAAAGTCAAATACTTTATTAACGCATACTTTTAAAAGAATTTTGTTTTATTATAGAATTACATAGAAAGAAAAAACATCTACAATTTATTCCATTTTTAAAAGAGAAGTTTAGTGTTTGTTACATATGTTGTTTTTTGTCATCAATAACCAATGAAAAACAGGCTGGAAGTTTGCAGACATTGAAATACCCCAAACTCCATTAATACACAGCTGTATTTCCAATCCCCAATTTAATTTTACCTTTATCCCCATTTTAGCATCAAGTCCTGGGAATTTTCAGTTCAGACACCTTTGCAGGTGCTACACATTACTAACCTTTCAATAAGATTAACTGCCAGACTGTGACATTTGATGTGTGATAATGCAAGGCTTTGTGAATTTTAAATGATTTTGCAGATGAATTTGAGATACAGTAAAACACACACATATATATACACCCCTAAGTCTTGGTGACTTAACACAACACTCTCCCATCTCTGATACGGGGGCAGGTGAACCTTCAGGGAAACTCTCCAGCATGCTGTGACTCAATGATTCAGGCTGCTTCAAATTTGTGACGCCACCATGTCCATATGTCCTGTCCTTAAATCTAGAGAAGAAAGATCTGGAGAGCTGCTCTCGGCTCTTAAACGCTTTAACCCAGGGGTGACCCAGAAGAGCTCATTGTCCATAAGTATCACATGGCCCCAAAAAATTGCAGGGTGCAGAAATTATGGGAGAGCTCATGGCCATTTGAGGAACAGTCAGCATACCTGCCACAGACCATGTGATTTTCCCTGTTTTATAAGTGATAGAACTAAAGCTTAGCAATATTAGGTAAATTACCTAGGAAAGTCATACAGCTGTTTAGTATGGAGATTTCATTCTCATACCAAGTCTGTTTGGTTTTAGGATCTTTCTCTTAACCATAATCTTTATTAATATTTTGATGATTTAGTACCACATATTAGTGAATTACAATAGGCCTATAAAAGGTATGATTTTTATAATAATTCTTCCTTAGCTAATAACCTTCTCAGATGGTAAGAAAAGAATTGTTTCATTTAGGTTCTTCTTTCATATCATAAAAAAAAGGTTCTTATTGTTTAATTTGAAAAAATATGGATATTAATACTCAAATTACTCAGATGCTTTTGCAGTAGAAATTATTTAAAATAAGAAAACAAACAAAATTTTGAAAATAAACTCTGGATGTTTTAGGTAAACACATTACATATTGTTCCAAGTAGAAGAAATAAATAAATGTCTTACCTTGGATGTAGGAATGAAGAACTATTTTTGGTACCTTTATGTAGAAGTTAGAAATCCAACAGTTCTTGCCATCCTGATTGCAACTTTTTCTTCACTGAGTTTCTGGGAAGTGCATATGAGAAAGTAGGTAAAAAAATTATCATGTTATTAAATAGCAAAATAAATAAACAATAACTATACTAATGTAATTAAAATTTTAAAGTGGAACAATAGATAAATCACCCATAGACACAACCAAAATATGTAATGAACTACTAGAACACAACAGATAATTTAATAATTGGGTGTTGTATATGGTAAATGTTTGACCTATTTGTACTTCTATTTGTGGCTTTTCAAAGAATTGCATGAACAGTGAGATCAATCTAACAGACTTTGATAGAAAAAAATAGACTACAGTTGTTACTTTTGCAGATAGCCACAGACAAATAAAATTGTATCTTATAACAAGAATGCTGATTTTATTGGACACATGGGTCATCTCCTAAAGCAGCATGGAATTCTGAAAAAGAACATGTATCACATAATTCTGGGAAGTGCTTTTATTGTAACTATTGATAAGATTAGTTTTTGTAACAGCATAATCTTTCTCTATCTTCCATGAACTATATTCAAGAATCACAATCTTTGTTCTATTTTCAAGAATTTAGATACCCCAGTTCCTGCCTTCAAATACATATTTTAGATAAAGACCATTCTTCTGTTTGTTCTTTTCTTTTTTTTCTTTTCTTTTATTCTCTCTCTCTCTCTCTCTCCTCCCTCTCTTTCTCCCCCTCATGGTTTTTATTATTTTTTTGGTGACAGGGTGTTGCTCTGTCACCCCAGGCTGGAGGCAGTGTTGTGATCATAGCTTACTGAAACCTTAAGCACTTAGGTTCAAGTGATCCTCCTGCCTGACCTTCCCAAGTAGCTGGTACTACAGGCACCAGCCACCATGCCTGGCTAATTGTTTTATTTTTAGTTTTTGTAGTGATGAGGGTCTTGCTATGTTGTCCAAGCTGGTCTAGAAGTCCTGGCCTCAAGCAATCCTTCTGCCTCGGCCTCCCAAAGCACTGAGATTACAGGCATGAGCCACCTTGCCCAGCCTAGTTTTATTACAAATTCAAAAGCCATCTGGTGTGATTTGGAGATCTACTATTTATGTGTAAAGATATACTATGGAAACAGATACATGTGGTTATGCATGGTCAACTGAGAGAGGGAATGGCATCAAAAGTGGTTAACATCTGTTTGGTTATATAACGTTCCAATCACTCTGCTAGGTTTTCATATGTTTTACATAATAGTAAATAAATAATAACAATGATAGCTTGTATTTATTGCATGACGTTTTCTTTACTGAGCCTCGTGCAGAGTTATTTACATGCATTAACTCATTTGGTTCTTACAGTCTATGAGGATGGTGCTATTATTGATAAAACCTGATGCTTGAAACAGTGAAGTAAGTCGTCAAAAGTCACACAACTGTCGTGGGACAGGGCTGAATTTCGAGCCCATAGCTCTGTGATTTCAAAATATACTTGGAATGTTTTTTTTTCTTTATGCTATAATGAAAAGCTTGTTTCTTCAGCTGCAGGCTTTGAGCACTTGTGTCACTGTCTTCTTACCAAGGGTTGGAGTTAGCGTTAGGGAACAGTGTTTCTTTATGCTAACAGAGTTGTCAATGGCATAGTTGGAAACAGTAGATTTCAGGATGGTGTCCATGATAAATCTTTCCAAATGAGGTTCAAGGAGATTCATTTGTTTTTCGCTTTCAAGTAAAAAGCATTAGAGCATTTCATTCTCTTTAGAGAAGAGATTAGAGAATAATTAAGGGACAAGGCTATTCTCCAAGGCTGGCAGAGTCACCATAAAATGCTGTACATCCTCTTTAAAATGGGGATCTTGGCTCCTACTAATGAGGGAAAAATTTTTCTCAAATTACTACTTAATGTCATGTGAAATATATGAAAAGCACTATTAAATTGATTTTAAGGGTCTTGTTGAAAGCACTGTCTGTTATATCATTTCACAGTTCCTATTCAAGTTTTCACATTAGGAAGAAAGTTCTATTTGGAATTATTTCCAGGAAAGCCTTCTTCTACCCTAAGGAACTGTATGCCTTGTCTTATTAAGATGCTTCATTTTTACCCGAGTAGTTGGGAAGTTCAGATGCAACATGAATGGTCTATCAAAGTAATCATTTAACATCTGTGGCAGAGGCTCTATCTTTTTTCTATTTCCCCTTCCTACTGAGAACACAATTAGGCCATACTTTCCAGCCTCCCTTGAAGGTAGTTGGGTTCACATAACTGATTCTAATCAATGAAATGTAGGTAAAAGTGATGTGTGTGATATTTAGACCTGGCTACAGGCTGACCTCTCCCTTCCCCAAAATTGCCTGCTGATTAACAAGGGGTAGGGTCATCTTGGAATGCATGGATCGAAGACAGCAGAGTCTCTTTCAACCCCACTATTCCACTCCCTGCCAATAGTTATACCTTACATAAGCAAGAAATAAACTTTTAATGCACAAAGCCACCAAGGCTTTAGAGTGTATCAGATAGAGCAACAATTATCCTATTGATTAACCGATTGGAAACAGACTTTGAGTGTTACTGTAACAAAAATTACAGCACAGTGGGTTCTGCTTAACACAAACATTTGGGATTCCAGGTTGATAGAGGTCTGGCATCCTTAAAACATTCCTTCCAAGGTTTCTCTTTGCTTTGTAGTTCATAAGTAGGTGATAAAAAGATTGATGTCAGAGACAAAAAAAAAGTATAGAAATTCAAGTTTCTCAGAGGCAAAATATTTGTTTCCCTGTTAATAATTTGGGCTGGGCATGGTGGCTTATGCCTGGATCCCAGCACTTTGGGAGGCCGAGGAGGGCAGATCACCTGAGGTCAGGAGTTCGAGACCAGTCTGGCCAACATGGTGAAACCTCGTCTCTACTAAAAACACAAACATTTAGCTGGGCATCGTGGTGCACACCCATAGTCCCAGATACTCTGGAGGCTGAGGCAGGAGAATCACTTGAACCCGGGAAGCAGAGGCTTCAGTGAGCCAAGATCGTACCACTGCACTCTAGCCTGGGCAACAGAGTAAGACTCTGTCTCAAAATAAAAATAAAAATAATCTGGAAGACAGATAACATATATATAAAGCCTTTGGCTATAAGAAAAAGGATTGAAAGAAAATACTGCTGAGCACTGGTTGTCACTGGCTGAACAAAACATAATATTACAAGAGAGTGATCAGTTTGAAAAATAATTAGCTGCTGTGCACAGAGAATGAAAGGAAGTAAAATGTGTTTAGAAATTTAAGGTCCTGCAAGATTTGAGAAAGTCATGCTTCTGGATGAGAAACAGGAAGTAAAATAGAAAATGCCTCTGAGTAACAAAGTTCTGTTTTGATTTAACCTTGTAGGAAAGTCCAGTTGGGATGGGACTTGCCAGTTAAACTGGGAGGCTTCAAGATAGTTGATGCAGGATAGGCAAGCCTCTGACTTGGAGTTTAGCTTGGAAGGGTTCTTGGCTTCACCCAGGAAAGAACTCAAGGGTGAGCTGGTGGTGTCAAACAGCAACTTGTATTGAAGCATCAGTACACAGCAGCAGCAGGGGTACTTCTTGTGGAGCAGGGCTACCTCGCAGGCAGTGTGCCCAGAGCAGCAGCTCAGAGGCAATTCTGCATTCACATTTATACTCACTTTTAATTGTATGCAAATTAAGGGGGAGTATATGCGGAAATTTCTAGGAAAAGGGTGGTAACTTTCAGGTTGTTGGGTCATTGCCATGGAAAGGAATGGTAACTTCTGTGTGTGGCCATGGCCATGATAAACTGAAGTGACACACTGGTGAGTGTGTCTTATGGAAAGCTGCTTCTTCCAGGGCCTGTTTTAGCTAGTCCTCAATTTGGTTCAGTATCCAAGTCCTGCATCTCAAGTCAAGTCCTACCTCCTACATCATAGCCACCTTATTTGCAAGAGACAGGCATGTGAGAAAAAAAGCAAACTAAAGAAAGCAGAAAACCAAAACACACACACACACACACACACACACACACACACACACACACACTTGTAAACTATTTCTCAGAAAAACCTTGGCTATCAAAATATAAAATGGACTGAAAGCAAACAAAGCAGATGCCTACTAAGATTTTGAAGGTATTGCATTTTCAAAAACTCCATTCACTTAGACTAAAATATAAATTTGATTTCTTGAGGTTTAAGGTGTGCAGAAAGCCCCTTGTGGAAGTGAGCCACCTCTGAGAAGTGCCCCTTCTCATCACCCACTTCAGATGTGCCCAAAAAACAGTAAGCATGAAAAAACGAACTAGAGGCAGAGTCAGAGGATACAGAAAGCAATGACAACTCCCCTAGCTCCAAGAAGGCAAAATCAAGATCTAACTAAGAAACTGACCCCATTGCCAGGGCAGAGGTATCCACAAGGATTTCATAATTCTCTGGATCAGTGACCTAAGTGTTGCCTGTTTTTTCCTTTTCTAAAGGGATTTTTTGAGACTATCTTGTTACTGCTTCTCCTTTTGATACTGTGCGTGCGTGCGTGTGTGTGTGTGTGTGTGTGTGTGTGTGTGTGTGTGTGTGTGCACGAGCATGCGCACAGTGTTAAGGTGGGAACAGATTTACTTTGTCCTTTCAATCATAGGTGGCTGATCTATGAGGAGCCACATGGGTTTCTTATGGAATCACGTGCACTTTACCCAAAGATCTCAGAAACTGAGCTACCTGCAGAGACTAGGTGGGGCTTGGGAAGGAGATGAATGAATTCTATGTGTGAGATGAAGAGTAAGCCAGATACTTGTTGATCAGCCAGGTGAACTGTGGCAGAGACTGGCTAGCTATTTACCAAATGAATTCCATTTTGTTTTCCCTTGAGGCATATAGTGAGACCTTATTTCCAGCATCCATTTCATTTAGTTGTGGCCATATGACTGAGTTTAGGCCAAAGGAATGCAAGCAGAAGTGATGTTTATTACTTTCAGGCTTGGCCCATAAACATTTCCCGTGCAATTCTGTCTTTCTCGTACCCTAGCTGCTGATAGGGGACTCAACATTCTGGGAGATCTTTCAAAGAATATGTGGAAGACGGTAAAGCCCTGGCAGCACAGGTCCTTGAATAACTGCTTGGAGTAGATTTCCACTCCTGCTCTAAATGACCTTTGCTTAAGAGAGGAATAAACTTTGATTTTGTTAATTCATTGAGATTTCAGGTTTTCATCTATAATAGCAGCTGGCATTATCTTGCCCTGTTTCCTTATTTTAAATTAACTACCATTTTTAATGATATATTTTCAAAAATCTTGAATCTGTTCCGTAGAGAGAAGCAAGTATAAATATTAAAAAAAATCCAAATAAAGTGGATGGTTGTGAATTCATGTCCCCAGGAGATAGTCTAATTTACTTCCATGAAATTAGGAAATTCAGTTCCTATTGCAATTTTAGTGAGTTAAGAAAAGAATGAAAATGTAACTGTTACAGATGTAACTGCATATTTTTAATAATCATCGATTTGCCTAAATATTATATTGCTAATACTAACAGATATTCTATAGGAGCAATTACTTTTATAACCTATGCAGTATCCAAACTTTTCTAGTTAGATCCTATTATTATTTATTTTTGTGCTATGCATGGTAAGGTCAGTTCTGAAGAATAATGCAGGACCGTCTCAATACTCAATACTTTTGTTTCCACTAATGGAGATTTTTTTCTGTCCTCAACTCAGACCACATGAAGCTACAAACTATAAAACTTCAGAAATGATTTCCAACTATCTCTGACTGGAGCACAGAAGCCAACCCTTTCAACGAATTACTGCCCAAATTTCTTTTGACCATCACCATGGTCTTCTAAATCTCTATTGAATAATGATTAAGGCATTTCTCATAATGACAATTTTGCTTCACTCAGCCTGGCTTAGCCATTGCAATATTCCCTCACCTCTTGACTCTCTCACTTCAGCTAATTTCTGACTCCCTTACTTCAGCTAGCACTAGCATTATAATTACCAAGACTGGAAGCCTTATAGTCAATTTAGCACCATCTTCTTTCAAACCCTGTGCATCCATCCAATCAATTTCCAAATTACATATATTCTATCTCCACAAAGGCTCCACATCTTTAACCTTCTTTCTATTCCTGCTGTCTACACATCAGCTAAGATCCTCATTACTTTCCTACCTTCCTTACTATAAAAACCTAGTAATTGGCTTGTGCACTTCCAGCTCTCTCCATTGCAATCAGACCTACACACTGCTGCAAGATTTATCTTCCTAAACTGCATTTCTGATCACAAAATCAGACTCAACAGATAAAAGAAGCCTTAAAGATCAACTGATCCAAACTCTTTTTTCTTTTAATATTTTAATAAATATTAGATTGGATAGATGCACTTTGTTTATTGAAGAAATAATAAATGGTTAACAATTAAGCAGTATGAAAGAGCACAAAATAAAAAGTTGAAATTTCTTCACTTCTCCCCTCTACCTCCAGTTTTACTTCTCAGAAGCAACTACTGTATTCACTTTTGAGTTTTAGGTTTTTTTTTTCTTCTGGTGGTTATCATTATAGCTCCTTATAATATAGGATTTCATTTTTAAATGCGATAACTTTTCACACAATATCTATTGACCTCCCACTATGAAATGGGAATAAATTACTGCACTTAGCCTTTTTACCCACCTTTTAACTTTTGCTAGTTAAATTACTGTCTTCTTTATTGTGTTTCCAAGGCTTCTATGATTTAAATTATGTTCTCTAATTAAGTCTTCAATGCTTTGTATATAGCTTAAGTCTAAAATTGGAGAAGAAACCCTTGCATTTAAAATATTATGATTATTAACTTACATCACTGTAGAATCAAGTAGTATAGTTAGAACTTTGCAAAGAATAATGACAACGTGCCAAAAGAGGTAGATGAAGAGGGACACAACACTCAGTTGAACAGGTTGAGTATTTTACACAGGCATTTGGCCAGAGGTGTGATTGAAGCCTAAAATCCCATGCACTATGCTTTGTGCCTTACCATGCTGTTATCATATTTTCCCAATTTTTGTAAAAGCTCTATATGTGTTAGTTGGAGCCCTAAGTGGAAGGAAAATAAGGTGAATTCAAAGTCACCAAAAACAATGAACATTTTAAGACAAAGGTTACAGTAGAATGTCAAATAGTACAAGAGACTAAATAAGAATAATATTGCGGTATTTTTCATTGGTTACCAGTAGATTATTGGTTATTGATGGCTTTAGCAAGAGCGGTTATATTGAATTTGTTGGGATGGAAGTCAGGTGTTTAGTGCCTTAATGAGAGAGTATGGAGGTGGTAACGCCTGAAAATATAGGCAATTCTTTCAAAAAATTTGGATGTCCAAGGAAGAGAGATTGTTTGATAATTGGGTAGTCAAATCTAATAATATTTTGTTAAAATTTCTTTTGTTGCTTTTGTGTTTAAATATGACCTCCACATATGATATAACAAGTATTAACATATTTTTATTAGTTCATATATGACTTCATTTTTAATAATTAACTTCTAAATCCCTCTGCTATATGTTTTTGAATATGGTAGTATATGCTGTAAACTGAATGTTTTTGTCTCCTCCAAATTCATTTGTTAAATTCTAATACTTGATGTGATGGCATTTGAAGGTGGGGGTCTGTGGGAGGTGATCAGATCATGAGGATGGAGCTCTCAGGAATGAGATTAGTGTCCTTAGAAAGTAAACCCTTGACAGCTCCCTTGTCTCTTCTGCTGTAAGAAGTTATGGTTAAGAAATAACTGTCTATGAACCAGGAAATAGGCCTTCATCAGACACCAAATATACTTTGCAGACTCCAGAGCTGTGAGAAATGAATTTCTGTTGTTTATAAGCTACCCAGTTATGGTGTTTTCACTATAGCAGCCCAAACAAAGATATTATGAATCCATAACTTGAACTTTTTATAAATAGCCAATTGTGGCAGTAATCCATTTTTTTCCCCCACTGAGCTGGAGTGTAACTTAAATTTTTACTGTGGAGGTGGGGGCATTTCTCAGATTCTTTTCTTATTCCCCTGATCTTACTCTCTGAGTCAACACCAACCTAACTGAATTAAACTCTAATATTTTTTATGTTTTTAAATCAGAAATGCCAAGACAAAGCTAAGGAATGCATTTTTTTGCTTAGATCTTTGAATTCTGTTTGAATCCATTTGCATGGATTAGAAACAGTCATTATCTAAAAGTTGAATTCCCATTTTCAGTGTTGGCTTTCTACAAATTTCCATCATCATTTTCAGTTCTTTATTCTTTTTATCTGTTCTGGAAAAGCATCTCACAGTCTTCTTCCAATGATTATATTTTCTGCAATGTCAGTTCAACTTATTACTGCCAACAGTCTTGCCACTTCATATTTAGTTTTCTTATAATTTTTCTTACCTCATCCAGCAAAGCATATATCCAAATTGTGACTGCACATCACCAGTGATCTTTTGTTTTTGTTATTTCATGATCATTAAAGTTTATTTAGAACATAGAGCTATTTTCTTTACATTTTATCTTCCTCTATGAAATCCTTTTAGAATATATTTTATTTACATTATGACTATAAAATTAATATTCTTAATGACACAGAATCTTAAATTCCCCTTTTTCCTCTTTATACTGTGTTTAGCTTTGAGTGAAAGGTCGTTTTTCTTACCCTGTTTTACTTAGAAATGGTATGGTGGATTCCTTGTTGTTTCACCCTACATGGCTGCTGCTCAATTTTCCTTCCAAATGGAAGCCATCATGGTTTTGTAGAACCTCTGGTCGAATAGCAGGTATTCAGTCATTGTTTATCAAATATGGCTGTCTTTTATAGCCATATATGGTGCTGTCTTGAGGAGGATACATCTGTTGTTACCTGATTATATGACAATTTAGAAGTCATTTTATTCCTTGTTAATTTGAAGATGTGCTAGTTTGTGTTTTGTAAAATGAGTGGAAGGAAAATGGAAACTTCCCTGATTCCCTGCTTTGTTTGCTTCTCTCTTGCTTCTTTCCTACCACCAGATCCTCATCTTAGAACACAATGCACACCACCCCTGCCTATCCTCCACTCCCTCTGCCATTTTGTATCGAGGGATGTTGAAGAGGTATGGGAAGAAAGGTTTCAAGGTGAGAGACTCAGTAGTAAAGTAGCCTTAATTGCTGAAAAAGTAGGTGGCTTATGCTTGTAATTCCAGCATTTTGGGAGGCCGAGGCAGACAGATCACTTGTGGTCAGGAGTTTGAGATCAGCCTGGCCAACCTGGTGAAACCCCGTCTCTAGCAAAAATAAAAAAATTGACTGAATGTGGTGGTGCATACCTGTAGTCCCAGCTACTCAGGAGGCTGAGGCAGGAGAATCACTTGAACCTGGGAGGTGGAGGTTGCAGTAAGCCCAGATGGTGCCACTGCACTCTAGCCTGGGTGACAGAGTGAGACTCAGTCTCAGAAAAGAAAAGTAGCTGATGGAGAGAGTTATGAAGAGAGAGAGAGAGAGAGGACAGGAAGGTGAATGGTGATCAGCCTTCTGGTAAGCGAAAGTTTTTCATTTTTGAGAAGAGCACTTTGGAAATCTCCCGTAACTTTTATTAGGGAAATGCTCTATGGCCCTATTTCCACTTATCATAGAGAAAATTCCTTTCAATTTCTGTCTAAACTTTATACTCATAAAAGTTTTTATCTCCTTAGATTGGCAAGTGGTGATTAATTTGATGTTTCATGCCTACCACACCACTGTCTCAAAACTGTCAATAACTCGCCCATTGCTTAGTGAATAGAATATAGAATAGAATGCCTCCACAGCCTTCTATGACATTGCCCCCACCTACAGTCTTATCTCTTTGAAACTCTCTTCATATGTCACATTCTACTGCCAAATTGCTTTCATCTTTTTATGTGTATCCTTTTACTCCTTGCCTCTATTCCTTTTTACATGTCATTCCATCCACTTGTTGCAATTGTATCTATCTTTGAAAGGAACTCCTTCTTCACTGCACATCGTCACATGCTTGCCACATGACTGTTGATATGAATGTCAGCTCTTTATATGTACTTTTTCTTTTTTTTTTTTGAGACTAAATCTCACTCTGTCACTCAGGCTGTAGTGCAGTGGCACGGTCTCAGCTCACTGCAACCTTGATCTGCTGGGCTCAAGCAATCCTCCCACCTTAGCCTCCCAAGTAGCTGAGGCCACAGTAGTATGCCACCATTCTGGACTGATTTTTTACTTATTGATAGAGATGAGGTCCCACTATGTCGCTCAGGCTGGTCTCAAACTCTTGGGCTCAAGCAGTCCTCTCACATCAGCCTCCCAAACTGCTGAGATCAGCACTGTGCTTTGCCCACAGGTTGTTTGTTAACCATGGCATGTACACAGTATTAGATTCTACTCCTGAAACCTACGTAAATCTATGCCCTTAGGCCCCACATATTTTTAACATTTAAAATGTGTGAAATAATAGTAATAAATAAATTAATAAACATAGTAATAACAATAGTCAGAATCGTTCTAATCAGTAGAAGAATCATACTTGAACCTCACCTCCGTTCGCTAGGCTGGTGCTCCAGCAATTTCCTTTAACATGTACGGCTGGTATTATTTTTCCTTTACGGGTGTCTCAGCCACAGAATGGTTGCTTTTTAACAGACAGCTTGCAGCAGATCTTCTCTGTATTTTAGTCTTCTCTTGACTGCTACTGCTTCTCCAAAAACAGCAGACGTACTGCAGCTGTCCTTTTGTACAAGGAAGTGGATGAGTTTCCCTGTAGTCTTCATTGCAAGCATGTATGTGCTTTGCCCAGCAACTTTATTGATTTATTTGGTTTCCTACTCTGGGCTTCTTTTCCTTTTAATTAATGCTTTCTCTCTTTTCTCTGTCTGTACATGTGTGTCCAGTCATTTCCATTTATCTCATTATCAAAGAACTTTGCTGCATAAACAGCCATTTATGAAACACCCTGACTACATGTCCCCCTTCTATTACTGAGAGAAGAAATGCCTCAAGTTGGTCCCAAGCTTCCAGTTATTCTACAAGTCTGCTAATCATCTATGCGACAGCAGTGACATTTGGAAGTGCAGAACTCATTTGACTGGTTTATAAACTTATCTTAGAAATTTTTTTATTTGTTGACATCTACTAGCTTGGGAATAAAGTGTTTCTTGAAGCCTTGGTGAAGCCCAACTTAGAATACAAAACCAATTACACATCAAGAATTTCATTGAAGAGGAGACACTAAACCAATAGAATGGAAATTAAAGGTGTGAGAGCAGGAGGCACAGGAACAGTTAGGCCTGGGTAGGAGCATCATGGTTCTGCTATAACAGTTTAGATTTCAGCTTCTCTGTATACTAGGTACGTGATTTTAGACAAAGTTACTTAACCAATCTGAAATTTATTTTTCTCATTGCTAATGGAATGTTGAAGTCTAGTAAACTAATGGAATATAAACTGCTTAGCATCATGTTTGAATTAAAGTTGATATAATTACTGCCCCAGATCTGCCGTTGTATTTTTAAATGACTCTGTATATATTATTATATACTATTTGACCTTGTAGGGACTTTGTTTCCTTTTCTATAAAATTAAGAAATTTTCCAGGTAATTTCTAACGCTCATTTTACTTTTTACACTTTTTTTTTTTTCAGTTGGTAGCATAATTATTGGTTTGTTCTCATTCTGGTATAATTGTCAGTCTAACAAATCTTAAATCTTCGGGCCATATCTGCAACAACAATTCAATATCACTTCTATAACAGACAGGTAATTGAAATGTGGCCAGGCAAACGTTCACAACATCATGGCTCTTGGCCTGTCAGTCAGTCAATGGAAAAGTGATCTTATTCTCTAGATTTGGGAGAGCCTGACATCAATCATTAAGACAAGCAGAGTTGCAGGCAACTGACTGATTTTACTTATTATTTCCATAGTCAACTACAATCATGGCTTATTGTACGTAAATGTCATTTAGTAACAGGTCCTTGAGGAAGGCACTATTCTACCCACAGCCTGTCTCTGGCTTACAGTTTAGTTTGATAGAATATTAAGACAGAGCTCAGAAGTGAGTAAGTGTATGGCAAACTTCTGTGTAGTTGTATCCTAACATGAAAATCTACTAATTTTTCATATCCCTGGAACACTTAACCTAGATTCTTCTGATTCAGTGTATCATGCTGGATAGATAAAAGTTCTTAGGGTCTTTCAAATGATAAACTCATAAAAATTCTGGAAGATATATGGAAAGATGAATAGGAAAATTAGCTGTGTGACCTTTGGAAAGTAGCTAAACAAACATGGGTTTGTTTCTCCATCTGTAAAACCAAGGGGTTGATCCAGATGACCAGTTTCTTAGGCAGAAATTCTATCTCTAAAAAGTTTTTAAACTCAAGGTTGCATTGAAATCACATATTCGGTGTGTCAAAAATGGAGGTTTCTGTGTCCCAATGTCATTAATTCTGATTAGGTTAAACAACAGTAAGACCTGAAAATACACATTTTTAACATGTACTCATGTGATTCTGTTGCTCATACTTACGGCTCATGCCTTGGGAACTATTACAAAATCTTCCCCATTTCAATAAGTTAATGACATATTGACATTGTTTGATTTGTAACTTATGATTATGGATGAAACAACTATTCATGATTCATGCTAAAATTACAATAATAATTACATAGATATGCTTATTATTTAAAATGGATGGATAATGAAAGACTTACAAGCAATTTCTACTTTTATAAAGTTCACCTATCCTAAGAATTGATAGGATACCATTTCCCTGAAAAGACAGAACTTTAGAAGGACATTTCTATAAAATAATATCATATTATTCCCCTCTAAGAAGTTTCTCAGTGCATTTCATATTTCTCCCAGGTAAACTGCTCATAAATCTATACCCAGAAAAAACTTGTGAAAACAGAAACACATTCAAGGAGGCTTTTTAAAAAAATATATCTTAGATTATTTGTTTTTGAAAATCATTTGCTATAACCATATAGAGAAAACTATCTAATTAACTTTGAACATTATAGCATTCTCTTTTTTTTGGTCTATATATAATAGAGTAGTGGTTAAGGGTGGAAAGGTTGGAATCAGATAAACTTTAGTCAAAATTTTGGTCTACCATTTAGCAGCTATTTTGCTTTGGAAAGTTATGTGGTCTTTCTAAGGTTTGGTTTGTAAAATAGGGGTAAAACTGTGCCTAACTCAGGGTTGTTGTGGAAGTTAAATGAGGAAATGTATCTGTATTTCTGCATAATACCTTATATATGAGTGCTTAAAAATGATTAATTTTGAGTATTTTTATGGACAGGAAAGTAAAACTTATATATATGCTTTATATATTTATATTTATATTTATATATCTTTACAGGAGAAAATATTTTATATTTGCATAAATATGTATGGCCTCCAAATTGCTTTAGTATATAAGGTTTCACCTGATGTTCACAATGAAATTATGACATAGGCAAGCCTGGTATTACTTCACTTGGACTACTTACAATTCAGGATTAAAGTGTGTATTACATATGCGAATGGTAACACTAAGGTGATAACTTGAGTTTTTAATGCCTATTTCAAAACATTCAATTATTCAGAGAATATTTATTAAATAAACACTGTATTCAGAGGTTAATGATGGAAGCTGGAGATATGAACAGTCCTATCTTCAAGGAGCTAACAATGGAGCTTTCCTCTGAAGGGAATTAGAGTTCACATATGGGATTTAAGACTCAGCAATGCAATAATGACTGTAATGATGATCATCATCATGATGCTGGCACGATAACCAACCATTATGGGTCACCTAAATGCATGTTATTAATTGTCACAGAATAGTGCCTTTTTTTTTTTTTTTTTGCTAATTTACCTAGAGAGAGAGGGACATAAAGAGTATGTAGTAAACAGTTATATACATACAGCTAGCAGTTTGAAAGAAACAGGATCAGAATGCAGTGGACTCGCCGAACCCAAATCGTATGGCCTTACCTACTACTTTTTATTGCCTTTCAGGTCCACACAAAAGCTTGCTGTAGCATTAGTATTTTGTCAATGCGTCAGTCTTCATTCCTCCATTTTCGATAGACTGTCATAGTGAATCTGGAATTTCAAAATTACCCAGTTTAACCTGACTTGTTCAGCCTTTTCTGTATGTTTCTGAACTAACTGGAGTGGTACCATGATGGTTTGTCTTAGAAGTAGAGAGAATCACAAAAGCAGCTTTCACTTCTTTCTTTCAGAGCAACCCAGCCACTGCTAGGACCATATGGTGCCTCTCTCTATGCGAAAGAGAAAAAAAGACACCTTCTCTGGGTGACCCACCTGAATCCCACCAGGGGTGGGACTAACTTGAAAACTTCCTAGTGCAGACTGATCAGTGTAGCACTCACCAACCTGAGTTTGGAATGGGGAGCCAAAATCAGCTTGGATTTAAGTCCCTATTTACACCCATGGGCTGACCTTGTTCAGGATACAACTTGTACAACTGCAGCCTGTACCTCCTTGGGACTGTAGCACTTACCATGTCTGCCCTCCCTTTCATTTCCACCTCCAGGTCTTATACTTGAAATTTATCTGACAAAGTTCTGCAAACAAAAAGCAGGAAGATAATGGAGTATTAGACAGAAAAATAAATTACATATTTAACTTATATCCCTGTATGTGGACATCCACATATAAAGGGCAAGCGTATGCATGAAAACTGAAATCTATCCTGGACATAATTTATCTTTTCCAACTGTTAGTGGACATGGCCTTTATTTGAAAGCAATTTAATTGATTAGATTAGTGCCCCTGAAATTCTTCACTAATGAAATAAAGGAATCCATATATACTGATGTCTTACAAGGATGTTTCCCCCAGTTTAATATACTTTTCAAATATCAATCATTGATCATTCACTCATCATAATTAAAAGAATTAATTCTAAAATTAGTTGTGAATTGCAAGAGAAACAAAACAAAAGCAAACATATTTGATGGTGATTTAGAGTAAAACCATATCGAGGTTTGTGTTCCAAGAGATTTGTTTGTCAAACAGGAAAAATAAAAAATACAACTTACTTTGATGCTGTTCAAAAGCCGGAGGCAGTTTCTACTCCATTTGTATTTCTGGGTTTTTTTTCAGCCCCATCTGTTTATTTTCTATTGAGCAATCATAGCAAAACAGAAAGCCAGCTTCTGAGGATCTGAAAGCAGGTGGGATTTGGACATAATTTGAAAGGCATAATGACAAATTCTCAGAATAGAGAATCTCAGATTGGCTGATACTATTGTTATTTGGCATTTAATATTTCCTTTAAGTTTGTGTATTTGTATAAGGGAAAATTTATTTGTAGCCAGAAAATCTGAGATGCTCAGAAATCTTCTGAATTGAGACCCTTAAGGATTATTAAAAAAAAAATTTGTAACTGTGAGACATGATTTTGGGTCTTTAAGGGGGCTTGGTTTTCTCAGATTCCTCAAATAAATTCCCAGGTTATAACATAACACCCAGGAGATTTACTTTAAACTTTCTTCCTTAACTATCTACACGTTTGATTCGGATATAGTATATATATCTCAGGAGATTAGATATTACAGAATTTTATTTAAAAACTAACTTTATTTCAGATCAGGGAAAGTAATAATATTGAGAAAGCCATATATTTAAAAGGAGATATATTTTCCTAAAAAGAAGGGAAAAAGATAACAACATTACCTTGCCTTTCATCTGACCTTTTTTTAATAGCAAAATTTTGATATAAACTCATTCTTGCTGAAGAGTCTGAACAAATGTCTGTGGTTTTCCTGGAATTCTGCCAAACAGCAGTGCAGTTTTTTATGACTTGCCCCAATACACAGGGACAATGGTGAATACCATGGAAAATGTACACAACCCTTTCATTATGAGTGAGCAGAGTGCCCTTCCACAGGCTGAAGGCTACCAGTGACCACAAGCCCAGTTTCTAACTAGGCATGTGTCATCATCTCCAATTTCTGGTTCTGAGGTCTCAGCAGGCTATTCATGCTGTTTGCTCTGCATGAAGGTGGTACTGGGCATGCTGCTAATGGTTAGCACACAAAACACTTTCTGCTTTCCAAGGAAAGGTGTCTCAAAGGTGACCAGAGAGACATTCATTGAGGGATACATAGCTGCATTTTTAACACATTGACAAACTTTAGTCAGTCAGATTAGGCTAAAATGCAGCAACAATGATTCCCAAATTTTAGTCAGGGTTTTACATAAACTCTAATTCCTGTGCACGTGGTGGGCAGCCCTTCTAAATCTTACAGCTTTGCAATCTGAAACAGATTCTAAGGATACTGCTAGAAAAAGAGGAATGCACTGTCCCAACCCAGACATACTAAATATTCTGTAACAACTACTCTGTAATAATCTGGGGTCTTTGACTAAAACAGAATTTTAAAAAGAGAAAAAAACTTTTGTTTTACATCTCACCTGAGGTTAGGCTTGGAAGTTATCTTCTTCTGGTGAAATCTTTTTTTTTTTCCTTTGAGGCTGAGTCTCACACTGTCGCCCATGCTGGAGTGCAGTGGCGTGAACTCGGCTCACTGCAAACTTCGCCTCCCAGGTTCAAGCAATTCTCCTTCCTCAGCCTCCTGAGTAGCTGAGATTACAGGCACCTGCCACCACGCCCTGCTAATTTTTTTGTATTTTTAGTAGAGACGGGGTTTCACTATGTTGGCCAGACTGGTCTCGAATTCCTGACCTCGTGATCTGCCAGCCTCAGCCTCCCAAAGTGCTGGGATTACAGGTGAGAGCCACTGCGCCTGGCTGAAATATTTTTAAATGTATGGATATATAGAATTTATTGAGCTTATTTCTCTACTTTGAGCAGAAATATCAGCCATTAATTTACTTTAGCTTTCGGACTCAAATTAATCTGCTTACTTATACTAATATCCAGGGTTCTAATGGAATAATATTAGGAACTTAAGCTCTAGAAACAAACTGCTTAGCTTCAAAACGTCTCTCTACTACCTCTTAGCTGCTTCTTGGGCAAGTTGTATTGTCTCTCTGAGACCAAGTTTCCACACCTGTGAAAAAGAAGAAATGGTCCTCATAAGAGATCAGCTACCTGGGCTAACATAAGAAGTAGGGCATAGCACAGCATTTGACACATAGTCCATACTCGATAATGCATAAATCTTTCAGATACAAACAGACAAGACACTCATTTATTTGTTTTTCTGGGGTTTCTTGTGACCTTATGTCAGTTCACGAGTCATGACAAATAGCAACAGTTGTTGGTGGACTATTCATAAGTTTGTACTCTATGCATTTGAAGCAAGAGACAGAATACTGAAATAAATGAGGAATCATAGAGGGGCTCCACAAAAAAAAGCTTGTTAAATTCCTGAAGACCCAAAGTTAAGAAGTACATCTCAGAACCCCATCATATCCTCAAAACTGCTAACTCATGCCTGGCAACAAGCTTTTCTTAATTGAGTTTTGAATGCATGAATGACTTGGGTAGTATCTTTTAAAAATAATGTCTAATATTGTGTTTGAGAGGTAGTGCACAAGATCTAAATTGATTAATTTTCTTGTGATATAGCCACACTGAATCCTGAGCCAAAATTCATGCTTCTTAATACTGTAAACTTTCTCTGTAGGTTTTTATGTTAACCACCAAACCTCACAAAATGACTATTACATTTTATTGCCAAATAATTAGCTAGATACTCTTTTCAAACATTATTTTCTAAAGATTTTATATTTAATATTTTTTATTTATTTATTTATTTATTACTTTCACCTTGGAAGCTTTCACTGGGAAAGAGTATATGAACTTCAAACTACTAATTCCAATATAATCTCAAGTGCACTAAAATGACAGAGATTTATATGTGAATAGCTGGGAGATTAGATTTGCAATAAGCTATAGAATTTGAGTACCTCTTTTTCGGGTATCTTAATTATATTTAATGAGATATTTTCTGTAACAAACAAGCTTCATGCATTGTGTCTACGATTCTACATCAAAGCCACATTGTGTCAACCAAAAGGGTTCTTCTCATTAATTGGATGGTTGTGAGTGTAGTAATCAGTGAAAAGCTTTAAAAAAGTGCCATAAGTCAGTTTCTCTTGTGTCACCAGGGGCTAACAATTTGAGCTTCATTTGTTCATTTATTTATGTGAGAATAGTTGATACCAATTAAGCAAAAATGATTCCAAATGTTAAGAATATATCCTGTAATGCAAAAATAAATTAACATTTATATTCTTTAAAAACATTCACACATGAATGCATTCCACTAAAATGGCATTCATATTAATATTTATAGGCTATGGGATATCATTGTCCATTAAGTAGCTCTTTATTTTAGAGTATGCATAAGAAATGACATGGAAGAAACTTTTTCCAAACTACAAAATAAATTAACACAGTCTAGGTTTGAAAATAAATAGTGTAGAGGGTTAAAGTCTTAATTACATAAGAATTTCACGTGCTACATAAACAGCTGTTAGATATTAATCTAGAAGAACTCAGGAAGCGAGAAATCATTGGGGATCAAATAAAGGCAAAAGTTTCAACAAAGTGTCAGAAGAGCCTGGTATGAAATTGAAGCAAAAATCTGGCATCTGCCAAGGTAAGAATCTTGATTAAACTTGTTCGAATTATAAAGTTGTTACAGTCCGGAAAATCAGCTCCCAGCAGCAGACTGCTGAAGATGTTTAACAGGTGGGCTGGTTGGATCCTGTAAAGCTCTTAACTATACTGAGGATGCAAAAAAAAAAAAAAAAAAAAATTTCACTATTTTAATGATGAATTAACTTCATATACCCTTTGGAGACTGCTCCCCAATATGTCTTGAAAATAAGAATGTTTATCATGTCAAAGACTGATACAAGCCACAGACACTTGGGAAGCCTCCTGGAACTGGAATTCTCATTGGATTACCAAGCTGTTATATAGAAGTCATAGCCAAGCTAGAGCAAGGGCTCTGGCATGGTGTAAGGGTTTGCCGTGACCAGGAATTGGCATGGGCAGTGAATCAGGAAGCCAGATAAATAAAACAAAGTTAAGTAATATGCAATTATAATTCAGAGAAGTTAGCACTAAATACTAGCAAAATGATAACCTTGAAACCAAGCTCTGTCTGATCCAACCAAATGTTTCAGATAGAAATGCATGAACCACCCTGCACAGCACTGAGGCAAGAGCAAATAAGTTATTGCATCTAAGTAGAAAAATCAACTAGAGGTAGACCAAGTAGATTTTGATGATAGGTTGAATAGTATAGCACCCAGGGATGTCTGTTGTCTCACCTGAGGGACCACAGAACTGTGGTTTATTCATTTCCATGGCCACCTCTCATTTTAAGTGATTTATTTTTAATATTATTTACATTTCCTTTTCTTTGGCATGAATTGAGTTTGTCAGATTTTATTCAAGACTTTAATTCCAGAAGAGAAATGTGATCAAACTTATTGTACTTCCTTTAGTCTGTTCACTGCTTTCTTGTCTTACCAGGCTGCATTTGATATTGGGAAAATGAGGGCTTTACAGCCAGATTGTCATGAGTTTGAAACTTGACATCACCTTCTTCTTTTCTCAATGTTAGTAAAAAAGTTGGATGCTCAGAAAACCTTAACTTCCCTGAGCTCCAAATTCCTCTTACCTGAAATGGGACCAAAAGCTGTATCCTCAGCATTTCAGCCAGACATGGTGGCTCATGCCTGTAATCCAAGCACTTCAGAGGTCAAGCCAGGTGGGTCACCTGAGGTCAGGAGTTCGAGACCAGCCTGGCAAGCATGGTGAAACCCTGTCTCTATTAAAAACACACACACACAAAATTAAGCCAGGCACATTGGCTCATGCCTGTAATGCCAGCAGTCTGGGAGGCTGAGGTGGGTGATCACCTGAGGTCAGGAGTTTGAGGCCAGCCTGGCACACATGGTGAAACCTGACTCTACCAAAAATACAAAAATTAGCTGGGTGTGGTAGTGTGTGGTGGCTCCAACTACTCAGGATGCTGAGGCATCAGAATTGCTTGAAACTTGGAGGCAGAGGTTTGTGCAATGAGCCAAGTTTGTGCCATTGCACTCCAGCCTAGGTGACAGAGCAAAACTCTGTCTCCAAAAAGAAAAAAGAAAAAAATAAAGTTATGTAATAATGTATGAAAAGTACCTAGAAGGAAAGCTAGAACATATGAACAGCTTAATCATTATTATTGTTTTCATCTTTGTGAATCCTCTCTTAATTACTGCAAAGAAGAAACTACAACCTCATATTCACAGAACTAACAATTGGGAGGAACAGATAGTGACCTCCTTGTTTAGATAGAAAATGTGCTCTCCAGATTGCCAGTCACTACGCAATTTTGTTTGTTCATTTACATTATGTCTCAGTACATTTATGTTGCTCCAAAGGAATATCCGAAGCCAGGTGATTTATAAAGAAAAGAGGTTTATTTGGCTCATGGTTCTGCATGCTGCATAAGAGGCATGGTGCCAATATCTGCTTCAGGAAGCTTCCATCTGTGGCAGAAGGCAAAGGGAAGCTGGTATGTAGAAATCACATGGCCAGGGAAGAAACAAAAGGGGAAAAGGAGATGCCAGGCCCTTTTTAACAAGCAGTTCTTCTGGGGATTAATAGAGTAAGAACTTACTATCACTATGAAGACAGCACCAAATCATTTATGAGGAATCTATCCCCACGACCCAAATGCCTCCCGTTAGTCTCCTCCTCTAGCACTGGAAATTGAATTTCAATATGACACTTTGCAGGGCTGAGAAAACCATATCCAAACTATAGAACATTGCCTGCATGTTTTTGATAGGCATATGAATGGGTCGCTCTTATGTAAGGTCATATGTAAGTGTTTGTCAGGACCTCAGATTTTACAAAATTCACATGTATAAAAATGTGGCGACCTGCCAAAATTCCCTGAACATAGCATTCAGCAATTGAATGATCCCAGTATCTTTATTTATTTCTTTTTTGAGACAGGATCTAACTCTATTACCCAGGATGGAGTGCAGTGGCATGATCATGGGTCACTGCAGCCTCGACTTCCCAGGCTCAGATGATCCTCTCACATCAGCCCCTCTAGCAGCTAGGACTACAGGCCTACTCCTGGAGAGGCATTTACCACACCTGACTAATTAAACTTTTGTTGTTTTTGTTGTAGAGATGGGGTCTCATCATGTTACCCAGGCTGGTCTTGAAGTCCTGTACTCAAGTGATGCTCTAGCTTCAGCCTCCAAAAGTGCTGAGATTATGGTCATGAGCCACCATGTCCAGCCCTAGTATCTTTGTGCTAAAGCCTCAATGCCTAGCAATCATTTTCAATCCATTTTCATTCTGATATTTAATCATTTTTCCTATGTTGACATTTTCACATAGAATTTGGAGCAGGACAAACCTTCCCATGACATATCAGTTACTTGCCAAATGATAAAACTGAGTCCTATAGCGGTAATGATCTTAGTGTGATAACATAGTGGCAGAACCAGGAATAAAACCTGGGCCACCTTACTTACTATTTAAAGCTTTTTCCACTACATTTCTAGTTTTATCCTGAATGAGTTTATGCACTTAGTACTGTGCCTGGCACAGTCAATATTCAATGAAAGTTAGCTATCAGAAATATTTCCATCTCTTTTCTTTACTCATACTATTTCCTGTGCCTACACTACTCTATTCTTTTCAATTAATCATGAATGACCTGTACTTCAAAATTCACTTGGGACTCATTTCTTATTGCCACATATGGAATGCTGGCTCCTTCTCCTATGAAATCCTTAACAGCACTTACTTTCCCTATCACTTGCTAACAATTTATTGCCTAGTGTTGTTGTTGAGTTTCTTTTTATATTCACCCCAAAATTCAATTCCATCTGGGGGTAGTGGGATCTTTCCATTGTGTGTCTACTGCAGTGTGCTCAATATTTTACTGGTGGATTGAAAGACATGGAGACATGCTCTTCTAGATTTCTGAGTGACACATCCATAAAACTGGTGCCGATTCAGTACACCCGTATCCTGTGTCATCTACAGTTGAGCACCACAGCAATGTTATGACAGACAAAATTTTAAGTTAGCTAGATAGAAAATACTTTTATCTTTTCTAGAATGACTAAGCTTGAAATTTACAAGTACAGTTCCTATGCAAACCCTTAATAAAGAGAATATGCATACTTTGCTCCAGTCATAACATTTCAGAAACTAGATGATTCATTACAGTGACAAATAAAAGCACACTGGCTACAGATCTGTTGAAGATCAGTAAATGGGTCATATTGCTAAATGTAGAAGGTGAGTGTGAGAACCAGAAGTAGAAATTGTTAAGGAATAATTTAGAAACAAGTGCTTACTTATTCATCGGTGGATACATAAAGTGGTTTCTCTTATTTTTACCTCAATAATGAGAGCTCCCCGCAAAATGGACTTGCCACATTGAATAAAGACTTAAACTTTGATTAAACTGCACATAAATCAGTTAATCATGAATAATAATACATCCTTGAGATTAAGCCATAGTTTTGCAACACAAAGTTCTTTTTCTTTCTGCTTTAACAATTCTAATCCAAAACAAATGTGAATTTTAATATAGTGGATATGTGTGTCAAAATGGGGCATATAATGTGATACTATGAAAATGGAACCAGTGGTTGTCAAGAACATTACAGCTCCATAATGCCTTGGTCTGGGTAGAAAGGAATAAGATTGTGTTATAAGAACTTCAACACTCAAAAAAAAAAAAATCACACAAACTATTTTAGAAGTTAGCTCAATGTGAAGCTGTGATTTCTTTCCTTCTCTTTCTGTTCTTGACTTCCATTTGACTTATGAATCTGAGCAAGATCAAGGTAACTTTGGATTAATGGAAAATGTGGCAGCAGATTGCAGGGTGCTTTCCTCTGAGTGTTAAGACTTGCAGTGTGTATTAAGTAGAAAACAAGATCAAGCTCCTAAGTGTAACTGATAAGCTTATACAGTAAATCAATGAGTAACAACAAATGATACACCAGGTAAATTTTGAGTAATAAGTCACATCTCTGACATGAACAAAATTACTTTAAGTCTTAGAGCATACTCCAAATCTTCCTGATATTAGTTACCCAAGAGATTGTGAACTAAGTGTCATTTTTAAAGTACAGTAGCTTCTAAAGAGAGGGTTTTTCCCTCTCACTGAATCTTGTGTAATTTTCTTTATTGAGTTTCCCCAAATACTACTTTTATCACAGCAGAATACTGGCGGAAGGATACCATAAAGTTTACATTATCTTTTAAAAATATATATAAGTTGCTTCCTACATAAAAAAAATTGACACGCTCATTACACACCTGTATCTGTTGAATGAATCAAGAATTAGTGCCAAGACACAAGGATTAATGTTAAGACTGGAAAGTCTTTACAAATATTCAACCCTTAGACATCGAGAATCTACCATGCTGTATGACACACTATAAAAAGTCTTTATTCACTTTATTCCTTTGATGAACATTCATTGAGAATCTACTATATGCAAGACACTGTGGTTGGGGCTGGACATAGAAAAGAACTTGTCCCTATACTCCTAGTGTTATGGCCTTAATGGGAGATAACATATAACAGAAGTTATTAGTCTCCCCTATTAGAGATGAAATTTTGTTGTTATTACAAAAGTACTTAAGTCAGGATGGAGAATAAGCATTGTACTTGGTGATTTGTTGTCACTGATAATCTTTAAGATTTCATCTTCTGAAGAAGGGTAGAACCAGAGAGTTGGTTGGAAGGAGGATACTAAGAGGGAACCAGGGAAAAAACACAGACACTGAAAACTGTGGATAAAAAGACCTAACATTGAGCCTGGTTATGCTACTCTTGGGCTATTCACTTCAGACTTCTGTTCATTTTTTGTTTTTGTTTTTGCATTAAAAATAGAGCCTGCCTCTTAGGGATGTTGTGAAAATTAAACGAGATATTGAGCTAATCCTTGTAATTATTAGCATAGTGGTTGGCACCTGTGTTTCGTTGATGTTAGTTGTTATTATAGCTGTTGTTACAACATTACGTGATCTCAGAGATGAATGTGTTATACTTAGGTTATTTGCAATCATTGTTAATAAGACTGAATACTCAGTAGAATAAGTGAGCCCAAAAGCCAGACTGTAATGTTGGGGTTTTTTTTAAAGGATGAAATTAGAGGTAACAAAGACACTGAGGGCAGACTATCTCTAAAGTTGGGTTGTGTAGGAGTAAGAAAAAGAAAAGGTGAGCTTATGAAGAAGCAGAGCTGAATTGGAGCCCATTTACACAACACAAAGACTCAAGAACATCTGTAAGCTTGCAGAGCAGAACCCAGGTAAAGAGTGTGTTTGGAATGAATGAAGGAAGAGATTAAGAGAGGAAGACATGCATACAAATGTAAAGAAATTTCCATATATTACAGGTGTCTGGGGGAAATGTTTACATATGCAATGTTTACTATGTGCACACACACTTATTCTTGGAAGAGCAGTGAGGAAGTAAGTGATGGAAAGCAAATTAGACCAAGTGAAAAGTTCAGTAAATTTACTGAGCTCTTTGAAGTGCTACCATATATACTCATTGTTCTTAATGGGCACTCTGAGAAGAATTGAAATGCATTATATACATGACCCATATGCATATAGAGATACAGCCTACAGAAGGACACAGAGAAAGGCTATTTCACATGTTTTTTGCTCTTTTTAGTCAATAGAGCAGGGCAAGTGAGGTTTCAAAAGATATAATTCCTATTCTTGATATGAAAATGTAACTTAAGGGAAACTGAATTTCTGAAAATTTGAGATATGAAAAGTTTCTGTGGATAGATGATGATGTCTCTTTTTATTTTATGGGCTTCATTTGGTATTTCAGCAGGAAAATCTTTGTAAAAACAGAATATCCATCTGCAATGTATTTTATTTCATGTGAGTATAAGGTGCCCATTTGTTGTTTCACTTAACGAGCTTGCATCTCTCCCTTCTTCTGGTGACAGCCCCGTGGTTTCTAGGTGAGAGACTCCTCTTTTACTCTCAGTCCTCTAGTTCAGATGGGACTGATCAAATCCCACCTCCTTGGATACTCATGTAACCCAAACTTAGCCAGTCAGAGTCTTAGCCTGGTTGTCCCAAATTTGGAGAAAAAGAATCAATCCTGCAACTTTTGCCAAAACTTTTAGGAAAGAGCATTTCTTTCTACTGGGATTGTTAAACTGGATGAACGTAGGCCTTAGGTTGTAGTGGCTACGACCAGGACAAAAGCCTTGCTGAGAATGAAGCCCACACATAATTCTCAATAACATTGTTTGAGCATCTGAATTCAGCCAAGCCTAAAGACTGTCCCTAAACTTTACATAACATAGCCAAGTTAGTTTGAACTAAGTTTCTGTCATTTGCATGCAGAAAGCCTTGGTGGTAAGCGACAGCACAGTGTCTGCTCTTCAAACCGTACAAACTCATTGTATTCTTTCTATCAACCATCTTCCTATTGTGTAGCCTCATTTCAACTATATTTTCATCATCTTCAGCAACCTAGAGTGTCCTACTTGACTTTTTATCCAACTATTTATTTGATGTTATCAACCCTGTATGCAAAGATTGAGACAAAAGGTCTTTTAAAAATTCTGTATGGTTTAGAAATATAATTTTCACTTTGACATTTCTTCAGGAGACTTAGTAGAGAAGAAAATTAATTTTAATTATTTTTACAAGTAAGATTATATTTTGAATAGAACAATTATTGAGGCAGCACAATGAGACGATGTGGCTTTTCTAAAGGTTAAACTTGTAAATATATAAATGCAATACAATGATATTTCGATATAGATGAAAACAAGATACACTGGGGGAACAAAATAGGAGGCAGTCAATTGCACAGGGAGAAACTATCAGACGAAGTTTCAGAGGGCAAAGCATCCATTTTCCAGATACTAGGTTGTTCGCTGTGCCTGGGTTGGAGCTAGGAAAGCAGAGAGAATCCTTGTGAAGAGATGACACATTATGACATGCCAATACAGATTTAAAGTACGTATTGAAATAAATACTTAATAAGTAAAGTTAAACAGAATAGCTATAAAAATGCCTTACCTTAAAAAAAATTATGTGTTCAACTGGCTTCAAGAAAATTTGAACATCCAAATTACTTTAAAAATGAAGAAATTTCTTTTTAGTCTTTTGATTCAACCAGACAAACAACAATACTTTTCGTGCACCCAGCATGTTATCTTGTCCCAGGTGGTGAAATTACAAAAGGTGGATGGCTTATAAAAGACATAAGCCACACAAGATCTACCAAAGGTTTAGAGAAAACCAGGGAACTACTACCATGCTGGTAGTAGTTCCAGAAGTAACACACTTATATCATGTTATTGTCATTTACACTCCTGTTGTAAGAAAAAATATGAAGTACCAAGGCTATGAAGAACACCTTCCCAATGCAGAAAGACATGATTATATTTGTGTAAGTTATATATTTCTATCTACAAATGTGAGACTCTATACTACTGTACTTGTAGCACACAGAACTATGTCTGATAAAAGGGACACTAAAAAAATACTTGTTGAATGAATAAATAAATAAAATAATGCAATATTGTCATTCTTGGAGTTATGCCATGCAACCATTAGATATACAAATATGTCTATGATGAACTATTTTTAGTGCTTCTGTAATTAAAGGCATGTTGTATACAGTTTAAGGGGGCACTTAATATTGAATTATGCTTAATGATATGTTGTATTTCAACAACATAGTAATATACTTCAGAACATAACCGAGCTGTACCTAGTTGACACTAAATTTCCTGAATAAAATCTAAAAAGTTCAATAAAAAATACATATGTTGAATTTGCTAACACCAGACATATGGATATCTGGATAGGTATTGATAGTTGATGGCCTTAAAAAAATTTTGACTAAATGTTTTGCTGAGTATATGCAGAAGCAATTAGTACTTTCTTTGTCTTAAGAAAAACAGCAGTAGATTTAGATGGCTAGTATGGCTCAGCGATCAAATACTAGGATGGAGGACTTCAGCATATAATAGGTATAAATACATTTTTCAAGAATGACAGTGGTGAATGTGATGATGGTGAGGATAAAAGTAATGGTGATGATGATGGTGATAAGGCACTAGTGAATCAACTGCAATCACTATACTGCATTCTCAATCTTGTCTTGCAGGTCGGGAAATGGCACAGACATTAAAATCAATTTTCTTGTTGACTAGAACCTAGGAAAAAGAGCTCCAGATGAATTTTAACTGTCTACTGACAGATTTTTATGGCTAAGGCATTATGAAAATTACTATCAAGGTACAGAACCAATAAGAAAATGTGTGGTATAGAAAGCCAAGTGACTCCATGCCCAATCTGTTACAGGTATATGGGAAAACTCAGCTTCTGCTTCAGGCTAGTGTCCTAAGGTGTATGAGAATTCCAGGCTCTCTGACTTTAGTTAACCTTTTTCACAGATGAAGCCAAAAGGAAAGAAACATGCATAGTAACTGTTGCAAAGACATATTTCAAAGTCATTAAATGCACATTAATAATCTTCAGAATATATAATTTTGTAGGTGACAGATACTATTTTTACAGCTGTTCTTTAGAGAAAGAATAAGTTTCTCTTCATTAAAGACTAATGAGTGACATTACATTTAAGTGTTCACGTTAGATATGCTTCTTTGAATTTAATGATGGGGCAATGAGGCCTTTAATTAAATACTCAAAAATCTCCACTGGGAGAAACAAAACAAATTTATCTGCAATTTAAAAAAATAATGGAATCCATCTGTTATATAATCAAATTTTATAATTTTTAATATTCAGGCATATTGTCATTGTACCTCTGAAAGCTTAGTTCTCCATATCCTAAAATGTATTGGCACAACAAAGTAAGTAACATGGTGATTTGTGTTTTATTGTATTTTGTTTTGTTTCTATAACTTGAATATTCACTGTGGAGTAATGAGGAATTCCCTATAACCCTTGGGTTGTTTCTAAGTTACTGTTATGGTCTCAATATCCCACAATAATGACAAATCTTCAAGCAATAATTGAAAGAAAAATAATTATAAGATTAAAGATTGCTATCTAGAAATTGGATTATAACTAGTTTCCTAAATTATGATCTTCCTAAATTAGTTTTCCCCCATTTCAGACAACAATATGTCCATTTGCCCTATGGTAGAATCCATTATGTATTTATTAAAAATATAAAATATAATTAAAGTTATTAAATTTTTAAAAATATTAAAATAGAAGCATAATAACATTACTGAATTTTCATAATAAGTGATACTTAAATGAAATCATTTTCTCCAGAGAAAATATTATTATAAAGATTTTATAGTTTCTAGAAAACCTGAAAGGGAAAAGCAATAGTTAGGTGCAGAATAATTAAAACTACAATAAATCAATATATCACCTAAGATGTGTACTTAGCACACAGTTTTGTTTTTAGTTCTTACTATTGTCTAGTTTGGCCACAAACATCGAAGAACACAGCAAAATGTCATTTTTAAAAATGTTAAAGAGTTAAAATTATTTGGAAGGATGAGAAGGGAAAAAAATAACACTCTCACAGTCTATTTTGATGGACTTATGATAAAATCTTTCATTAGGCAAAGGCTTGAGAAGCCTACTGATGTGAGATTAGATACAATTAAATGAGATGCAAAGCAGATACTACAAAGCTTGTATGAGGCTGCTAACTATTGGTGGTTGATTTTTGTATTTTTCATGGAGCTCAAATCTGATCTTTAGGCCACCTTTACTTAAGAGTTATGCTGAGAATTTCTACTGAAGAAGAAGGATTTTTTCAGCAGAACAACCAATGAAAGGGCTTGGGGGTGGAGGAGAAGTACACATTCTCCTGAATTAATTTGGGAAGAAACAATTTCTGAAGATGCCATAAATTAGGTACCATTTGAGATAGAATTATCTTAAAATATTTTGATGTTGTACTATGGGTCATAAAACATTACCAATTACTCAAGAGTGAGGCAGTACATGATATTAATTATACTTAGTGGAAGGAATAGAGGGTGTATATTTATTCCATCTTCCTGAAAGATTTTTTTTTTAATAAACTCTGTTAAGTACTCTCATTGCTGCAAGGAGACAAAACAGGATATATTAATTTATTTAGGTTTTTTCTTACACATACATTTGAAATATATTTTAAATAATATATAACAATTATTCTTGTTTTTAAGTTAGAGGTGTATTGACCTACAGAAATTCCTTAAGCCTCCATATAGCTACAAACTATAGTAGTGTGTGTGTGTGTGTGTGTGTGTGTGTGTGTGTGTGTATGTGCATACCAGTGTGCACAGACATGCATTTTTATTTTGGAAATTTTCTTATTATCCTTCTCCCACAGAATTGTTCACAAGTGTTCATGTGACTATCTTGAATTTTCAAAAAAAAAAAAAGACACTTTCACACTATTACATGGATCATGAATTTGTTTACAGCTTCCCTTCTCTTACCGGATTGATTTTCTATGTCATTTCCCTTTTGGCATATATAAGGCATACTCCTTTTTTTTTTTTTTTTTTTTTTTGAGACAGAGTCTCTCTTGGTCACCAGGCACCAGGCTGGAGTGCAGTGGGGCAATCTCGGCTCACTGTAACCTCCGCCTCCCGGGTTCAAGCAATTATCCTGCCCCAGCCTCCGGAGGAGCTGGGACCACAGGAGGCATACTGCTTAACTGAAACATTGCTATTTATAGTCTCTGGTTTTTCTTTCTATAGTTTGCAGTTAGATATTTTCTAATTAAATTTATGTTTTCCTAGCAAATTGTTTGCATATAATAATATTTTGTCACATTTATCCTGGTAAAAAAGGAATAATTTTTTTCACCTCACAAAAATATGGAAAATTAAAATGAATGCTGTGCATGCAAAGATTACTTATATGCAATATAAAAGTGAAAAACAGTTCAGTCTGTCTGATAGCAAATCCTAAAGCTTCCATGTGTTCAGATTTTCTGGCTTGCTGCTTATTTTTTGCAAATACAGTTTTATTGGGAGACAGCTATCCTCATTATTTAAGTATTGTCTATGGCTGTTTTCATGCTACTGTGGCAGATTTGCGTGACAGAGACCTCATGTCCCCAGCACCTGGAATACTTACTCTCTGGCCCTTTGTGGAAAACACTTGCAGATCTCTAGTTTAGAGGACAGCAATGGCTAAAACCTCTAAAGAAATAATGTGAACATATGTAATACTCACTTACTCTGAAAGATCTCGATGTCTACATATGGTAATATATGTAAGAATGTGCGCTAAATTTAATATTTAATGGTAGGAGAAGAATGTCAGACTAATATGATGTTATTACATTTAGAGATGGTCTTAGAAGTTGCAAATATAGAGGAATTGAAAAAATCCTCTCTTGGTATTTTGCTTTGGCTTTTGTGGAACTATATTCCCTTGGATTTTCTTTTTCCATTCTGACAGTCCTTCCATGTTTCTTTTGCAGGTGTGTCTACTTCTATCAGTTATTATATGCAGTTCCAGAAAGTCCTGAACTTTATCTAAATCCATCTCTTAGGCAGTCTTACCCATATGAACAACTTTATTTAACACCTGTTTATATGACAGCCAATATCTCTAGCATCTGCTTTCAGCTCCATGCTTGTATATTCACTTGCCTCCTAGACTTTACCACATGACTGTCTGTAAGGCCAAAATATCTAGCAAATTCAAGACTGACCTTCCCAGCCCTAATCTCCTCTGCTTCCATTGTTCTCTGTCTCTTTGAATAGCCCCACCATCCGCCATATTGAGCAAGCCAAAAACCACAGAGTCATCTTTTGTCTTTTAGTATTCTCCAGTTTCATGATAATATGTTTGTTATGTTATTATTTTTTATTTTTTAAAATCTGGATTTGTTATTCTTTGTCAAAATAAGTATTCTTTTATACACATTCTAGAAATTTCACAGTAATTATATCTTTAAATATTTTTCTTTTCCTTTTTTGTCTCTTTCTTTTCTGTATGGTACCTCTACTTATTCTATTCTCCTTGTCTTTGTCATGTTTTCCATTCCACATACTTCCTTTGATCCATGATTTGTAACCTATAATTTTATTTTGTTTTATGTTTTTAACTTTTAGTTTTTAAGTTGTCTTTTATTTTTTTGAGACAGAGTCTCACTCTGTTGCCCAGGCTGGAGTGCAATGGTACAAGCTCGGCTCACTGCAACCTCTGTCTCCTGGATTCAAGCAATTCTCCTGCTTCAGCTTCCTGAGCAGCTGGGATTACAGGCCTGTGCCACCATGCCTGGTCAATTTTTGTATTTTTAATAGAGATGGGGATCACCATGTTGGTCAGGCTGGTCTCCAACTCCTAACCTCGTGACCTGCCCACCTTGGCCTCCCAAAGTACTGAGTACTGGGATTACAGGCATGAGCCATGTGCCCAGCCCTTTTTTTTTTTTTTTGAGACAGAGTCTGACTCTGTCACCCAGGCTGGAATGCAGTGGCACGACCTCAGCTCACTGCAACCTCTGCCCTCTGCCTCCTGAGTTCAAGCGATTATCCTGCCTCAGTCTCTCTAGTAGCTAGGATTACAGGTGCCCACCACCATGCCTGGCTTTTTTTGTTTTTTTTTTTTTGTATTTTTAGTAGAAATGAGTCTCACCAGGTTGGTCGGGCTGGTCTTGAGCTCCTGACCTCAGGTGATCTGACTGCCTTGGCCTGTAACTTATAATTGTAAACACTTTCATTTCAGTATCTTTTCCAAATTATTTAGTTATTTTAGTTTTTCGTTTTCCTGAGTCTATCAGTAAAACTTTCTTCTTTATTGGCTCTCAGATTTTTTTTTTTAGAAGTTTGTGTTGTACATTCAAGCAACATTTTTCATCTATTTGTATTTTTAGAGATAGGGTCTGACTGTGTTGCCCAGGATTGACTCAAATTTATGGGCTCTAAAAATCATCTTGCCTTAGTCTCCAGAGTAGCTAGAACTACCAGCATGGGTCACAGTGCCCAGCATATTTACTGAACATTTTAATATGTTTGTAGGGATAGACATGATCAGCTTAACTCAATTTACATATTGAAATCAACTAGGTTATCTTTGCATAAGCAATCATGGTAATATTATCTCTCTTTTAAAATACCC
The DNA here is from genome assembly GCF_009761245.1 of Sapajus apella. Lineage (NCBI taxonomy): Eukaryota > Metazoa > Chordata > Mammalia > Primates > Cebidae > Sapajus > Sapajus apella. The sequence continues at coordinate 27,823,986 of NW_022436963.1, forward strand.
TAATAGCTTTGTTATACTCTTTAGATAATGCTAAAATTTTTACTATAACTGGAAATGTTTGGCTATTTCTATCTCTCAAGCCCTACCTCATAAAATCCTTCCTGTTACTTTCCCTGCTTCAGTCACTTTGGCCTTTCTTTATTTACCACATGCTCTTGCATTATATTCTTCATGTGTGCTGTGCCTTCTGTGTCGAGAACATTCTTTCTGTCCTTCTTCACTAATCAAATTTACTGATTTCACTATCCAAATCTCACCTTAAAGGCTGCTCCTTGAAGATGTCTTCTCTGACCCTCTATTATTGCTTAGGTTTATTTGCTCATGTGATTATACTTCTTTTCTTCAGATCTTTTATTACAGTTGGAAATTATGTCATCAGCAGTGTGATGATTAGTTTAATATCCACCTCCACGCCTATAGACCATAAGCTCCTTGAGAGCAAAGGAGAAAGGGCTTTGTTTGTTTGTTTGTTTTTAGAATCAGGGAGACTCACTCTGTTGCCCAGGCTAATCTCTAACTCCTGGCCTCAAGTGATCCTGTCGCCTCAGCCTCCTGAGTAGTTGGGACTATAGGCATGTGCCTAGCGTCACTGTTCATTTTGATTCATGATTTATCCCCAGAGTCCAGCATCCATTAGTTGCTTACCAAAATTTGTTAGGAAATTGTTTAATTTTATCATGTTGGCTGAGGGAAGATTCCTTTTGTACTGAGTTAATGTTTATTAGATGTACATAACCATAAATTTATGAATCTAAATATATCAAAATTAAAGCTGTCATGTTTGATTCCTAATTTGGCCAAGATTACAATTTGATAAAATCATGTTTATTTCACATTACCATTGACACAAATTGAAAAAAATATGAGAAACTAGGAGTGATGTTTAATGAGAAAATTGAAGAGTCACCCCATTAGACAGAACCAAAGTATATTATCACATAGATATAGCACCAATAGATTCACAGACCATCTGTTCTGCCATCTAAAACTAATTAAATTTAAAAAAGATTTGTGCAATTAAGAAACAACTATCATCCTAAAGTCTGAATCAAGAATGATTTGATAATAAAAACTATAGCTATTACAAATGCACTTAATTAGGAAGTACCTGAGTAAAAGTCTACAAGTTATTAAAGTAGTATTGAAAGACTGATATACAGTGCATGAATACCGGTGGAAAAATTACCAAGGGGTAACTGTCACCTGTTGCATTCTATTAGACTAATGAATTTATCCTAAGAAACAGCAGCACTCAATTTTAATGGTTTTAGAAAAACTCATAATATGTTTTTGAACTATTAAATATCAATATATTTAACTTAAAAGTAGAAAACAAAGCCATTTCTTTATTATATATTGGATGCCTATTTTTAATTCTTGGTATAATCTTCAATAAATCTATGTTCATTATTTGGTTTTCGGTGAAATAACAGAACTGCTGAAAGTTCTGCTGATGCTGTGTAGGTGTGGAGATAAAGTACTTTTCATTTAGCATCGTTTTGTTTTTGTTTTTGTTTTTAAATGGAGTCTTGCTCTGTGCCTAGACTGAAATGCAGTGGAGGGATCTTGGCTCACTGCAACCTCCGCCTCACAGGTTCAGGCGATTCTCTTGCCTCAACCTCCCAAGTAGCTGGGATTACAAAAGTGTGCCACCACAGTATTTTTAATGTTTGCAGTGTTAATAGTTCACAAAGCATTTACACATATATGTATGTATCATTTGACTTTTCTAAAACCTGTTGAGTTAGTCAAGAAGATAGTATTAGCCTTATTTGACAGAGGAGGAATGGAGACTTTGATTAGATAATTGATTCAAGGTTACATAGATGGATCTTAACTTAGTTATTCTAATGCTTAAATTCCTACCCTTCCTACTTCATTATGCATTTTCTGTTTTTCAGATATATGCTTAATCTTGATGGTTAATAATACTTATTTGGTGAATATTATGTAAAGATTTTTTTCTCTTAGATCAAATTGAATTAAATGTCTTAGCCAACCAGTAGATAGCTGAGCATGTTTTCACAAATTATTGAAGTGATAGTCATACATGTGGTAACAACAATAAAAATCTAGTTTAAGGGGAGAAAGTGTTCACTGTAGGTGATGTATAATTACATGTCTCTAAGACTGTAGTATACAAACACAAATAAGAATAGAAAAGTCTTAACCACTCTCCTGAAACTCATCAACATTTTTCCAAGTATGACTGGACCACCGCATTAGTATCATTTGCGTGTGCTCACTGCAAACACAAACTCTGTGGTCCTACTCAGTCTATACCTGCAGAGGCAGTGCCTCAGAATCTGAATATTTTTATGAGCTCCTCCTAAGATAATTATTCACAGTACGGTTTTAGAACCACTACCTTGGTGAATCTTTAAATGCGTGGAAGATAATTCTGAAGTGGGATGGAATCAAGTGTTTTGACACCATAACAGGCTTTAAAATAAAATCAATATCTAAGCAAGTAATATGAGCTTTTACCTACCTAATTTAGTAAACAAAAACATAAAATTCTAGTCAATATTATTCTAGGCAATATAACAATCAAAAAGTATGTTAAATCCATGCAAAAGTTGATTTTTAGAAATTTATATTTAGAATAAAGTTGTTAGCATAATTCCTTTTGCTGAGTATTTGACCCTGAAAACAAACAGAACTGTTATGGCTAACATCAACCCAAAATGGGAAGAATCAACAATTATGTTATCTTATGGCATGGGCAATTGTCTTCTCTGTTTATAACTAAACCATAGGCTCCAGTTTAACATGGCAACTGGCTAGTTGTCCCTAAGGCATTCTCTACCAGCTTCCTTCTAAAATAGCTATTAAGACACAGGAAAACTCACAATGTCACAAAAAATTAAGACCAACAGAGCCTATTGCTAGAAAATGGTAGGAGTTTCCACTAACTATAAGCTGATGGAATTGAATTGAGAGAAAAAGAATGGTGGTTTCATGAAAGAGAATAGCCTCATACTACTAAAAAAAGATAGGAAGGCACTTTGTTTTCCTTAGGTCCCTGTTCTCTTCTTTTACCCGTTTTTCTTTTTCTTTCCTACACAGTCTTCTCACTGTACCTAAATCCTAGGGTCTGAGAGCCACCATTCCTTTTCTCTCTTATTATAACATATAGTTGTTTCTTTTACATGTAATCCCAATCATGTTTGTGTCTCTTTTCCTGTAGCAAGAAAGTAGAAAAGATGTGGGAGCAATACATGCAGTAGATTTTCCTGTACTGCTTTAATTTTCAGGGTAATAACTCCAGAGAGTGGGAAGAAAGGCACCTCTTTTAACTCCAACAGAAAATACCCTGGGAATTGGGCCAGGAAATGTGCACACCAATTTACTTTTCAAATGTAGATCCAGGAAGAGGATTAAATTCATAATCAAATGGACAGTAGCTAGGGCCAAGGACATTCTGCTAATCGGTAAATGCTATAAATAGGATGGGTCTCCACTCATACAAGAAGGAAAACAAAACAACGTGTGTCCGACTAAAATTTAATTTTCATACAGAGAAAGGAAAACTAGAAAATCATTTTGAAGGAACATTTAAAGAGCATTTAAAAAAATGATTTATTAAAGAAAACAGAAGAAAGTGTTAATATATTTCATTTTGAATTAAACACTAAATGCAACAAAAGATGGTGTCTATGCACATGTGAGCAGCAAGCATGGAAAGCAAATGGGATCAGATACAAGACAAAAGGAGAATGAGCTGACAATAAAGCAAGACATATAGATCAAAGGCTGAAAAGTTTAAAAGGTGATCAAGGTAAGATAGTAGATATAGGAAATTAAATTGCAAAAGCATGATTAAAATTTGCACCAGAGGCAGTAAAGATAATAACTACTATTGCAGCAAATAAAACCATGCATGTGTAATGCAAAATTGAGATGTCCTTCCTGAAAACAAAGGAGAAAGACAAAGTGATTTTTAAAAAAGCAAAAAACAGAAAACTCTTCCAGAAAAAGTCAAGTATATGGAAGTTGGAGAATGGAAATATAAAATAAGTTTCTGGGGTTTTCCCAGAGAAGAAACCTTAATAACTGAAATGGAAGCAATCATTTAACAAAGAAACAGCTGATTAAAATTTCCACACTTGATGATACTATGAGTCTAAAAATAAAAATGCTTCAGAAAATCTCCAGAAAATAAATTAAAAGGACTTAACCGAGGCAGGAATCTAATGAGGAAAATTAATATAAACATTCTAACAAGGATTCAGGCGAAGAGGCAGGTTGCCAATAGAGGAACAACTTGAATAGGCCTCAGACTTCTCCACTGCAATATTAATTGATTGAAGACAATTGAACAATATCCTTAGAATTCTGATATGGTGAATTTGAGACCTAAAAATTGTAAGCCAAATATTCCTCCACGTATGAAGGCAACAGGGATATCCTCAGATATGAAAATACTGAAAAATGTATGCTGTATATATGTCTTGCTTGAAAATGAATTTAAATACATAATATAGCTGAGAAATGAGTAAAACTTTAGAACTCTAGAATAAGGAAAATTACAATCTAAGAGATTTAATGAATTTTGAAATTATTTAAATAATTATTTCAAATGTTCTGTTAAAACTAGTAGATGAAATAAAATTTTTAGTGTAATAATTTAGGTCTAAAACCAAATCTCAAATGAACAGGAGTAGGTTTTTAGAAGGCAAAAAAATACAAGCTACCTGAATTCATTGACTTTTGTGAAGAGATAGTAAGGAAATATAATGAAATAATTTTGTGACATAAAGATTGATTACTAGAGGTTATCAGGAATACAAGCAACAGCTATTTAAAAATTTAAAGCTGGGGAAATTACTTACAGATCTCTAAAGATTAGCGATTTTTTTTCTATAGAAAAAGACAGAAACAGGCAAATTCCAGAAGGTATAAAACAAAGGTCACTTATGAAAATAAGTAAAGGAAGATTAAACTCTTCTATTAGAAGATAAATACAGCTAGATTTGGCTTGGAATCCAGTAAATAACTATAAAAACCACAACAGAGAAAATAATAAATATAGTTATGATAAAGTATTAAAAATTAAAGAGTAAAAACAATTTACCTAGTAACACAAAAACAAGGTGATGGTAAACTCAGTTAAAGTAGAATCCAAAAGCATTAGATGGGATAAAAAAGATAGATAAACTTCTGAAAAATCTATAGCAAAGAAAAAAGAATAAAAGTATAAATTAAAATAAATCCAAATTTATAAGAAATAATAAAGGAAACTTTGTTCCATCAAGTATTAAAACATTCTGTATTTCAATGAATAGAATAATCATTGATTGTAATATAAACCATTGTTTTATGAACCATTGGAAAAAAAAACTTGTAATTTTCTGTCACACTAGGAATCATTCTCTTTGAGAAAATGTTAGCATATGAAAAATTGTGTATCTTAGAATTGATGAAGTACAGTATTATAAAGCTTTCATAATTAAAATAGCGTTGTGTTAGGCAAAAATTAGAAAAATGAGATGGTACATAGATAAGTGTTTATAGGAATACGACCTTAATAAACTATATAAGATTTTAATTTATAATATTATATCCTAAAGCAAGTATAACAAACTGGGAAGATATAAAATATTCAATAAATGGTGGGAAGGAAAAGAATACATTTTGATAAAACTGTCAAGTTGGTGTTAACTGGATGGTTGTATTTGGGAAGATATAAAAGTAGTATAATAAAACAAAGAACAAAAAATTGAACATTTAAATGACCTTGGATGGTTAGACTAAATATTAAAACGCTAGGGGGAAATACCAAAGAAAAAATAGAGGTATTCATGTGAAAATTTAAGATTTCTGAACATCACAAACAGAATTAAAAGCTAAAAATTAGGTTGAGCCATAAAGAAACACAGAAAAGTACAAGCAAAACTCACAAATTAAAATCACCCATATTCCCCAAACCCAGAATTAATCACAATTAACATTTTGATATATTCCCTTCTGTGTTTCATAAAAGCTAAAAATTAGGTTGAGCCATACTTTTGCAGGTCAACATGGTCGAGTATTGGCAAACTGTAAGTAAACTGGAAGGAAACTTGAACAATATGAAAATTAAAGGTTGAATTTCTTGGATTGATTTTTTTTAATTTTAAAAATTGGGATAAATACAGTAATACACTAATGGAAAAAATAGGTTGCAAATAATGGAAAAATATTGAAAGACGGTAAAGAGCATTTTCTGGAAGAAATGGAAATGGCCAATAAACAAAAACATTTCAACTTAACATATATTTCAGATAAACAACAATAAGAAGGAAATACACCAAAATGTTAATCGTGATTATTTCTGGGTTTGGTGAATCTGGATGATTTTAATTTGTGAGTTTAAGTTTTGTTTTGCTTATACTTTTCTGTGTTTAAAAAATATTCTCAAACAAGCAAGAGTTGTTCTTTAACATCAAGAATATACATATACAGTCATGTCCTACATAGTAACGTTTCAGTCAATGATGGACCACATACACCATGGCTGTCCCATAAGCTTATAATAGGGCTGAAAAATTCCTATTGCCTAGTGACATCATAGCTGTCCTATAATGTCACAACACAACATACTACTGACAAGAGTACGGTGATGCTGTTTACAAATCACATTTTGTGTGCAGTACATAATTCTTGATATGATAATAAATGACTAAGTTACTGCTTTAGGTATTTACTATACTATACATTTTAACCTTATTTTACAGTATACTCTTTCTACTCCCCCAAAATAATAATAATAAGGTAAGTGTAAAACAGCCTCAAGCAGGATCTCAGGAGGAATTCCACAAGAAAGCATTCTTATAATAGGAGATGACAGCTCCATGTGTGTTACTGTCCCTGAAGGCCTTCCAATGGGACAGGATGTGGAAGTGGAAGACAGTGATATTGACAATTCTGACCCTGTGTAGGCCTAGGCTAATGTGTGTGTCTGCGTTCTAGTTTTTAACCAAAAAGTTTAAAGAGTAAAAAGTAAAAACAAAAACATTTAAAAATGAAAAAAAAAAAAAAACTTGTAGAGTAAGGATTATAAAGAAAGAAAATATTTCTGTACACCTGTGCAATATGTTTGTTTTAAGCTAAGTGTTTCACAAAAGAATAAAAAAGTTTAAAGCATTCAAAAGTTTATAAAGTCAAAAAATTACAAGCTAATTTAATTTATTATGGAAGAAAGAAAAATATTTTTAAAATGATCTTGGTGCAGACTAGTGCACAGTATTTATAAAGTCTGCAAGAGTGCACCCTAATATCCTAGGTTTCACATTCACTCAGCACTCACTGACTCACCCAGAGCAACCTTCAGTTCTGCAAGCTTCATGTGTACCACATAAAAAATATTTTTTACTGTATTGTCACCGTACAGATATACAGGTACTTGCCATTGTGTTACAGTGGCCTACAGTATTTAGTCCAGTAACATGCTGTATAGGTTCGCAGCCTAGGAGACATGGGCTATGCCATACAGCATAGATGTGTATAGGCTATACCAAACATATTTATGTAAATATTGTTCATACAATGACAAAATTGCCTAATGAGGCATTCCTTAGAAAGTATCCTCATTGCTAGACAAAGTATGACTGTATATGTATATGAATATGCATATGTATGTGTATGTGTATATATCTGTATATATATAAAATGATTGGGATAGCAGCAGATGGTAACTCAGCACAAAGAACAGAATAAGAGAAAATGAGCCTGACTGCTGAAGGTTTCTGTTGGTTGGGGTTGGGGTGGAGGGGCAAAAAGCCACTTTCCTCTCTGAACTCCAGGAGCACAATGTATGTTGTACAGGTGAGGGTGCCTGAGGGGGACTTGACATCACCTTTACTTTAGTAATGTGGAAGTCCTCAATAGACCATTAAGTGAAGATATCTAAGGAAAAATAAATGAGTGAGACTGTGTATCTCCTGTGAGGGTGCTGGCCCTTTAATGTCAAAGGCAGCCTCTGTTTTTGTGTGTGTCTTTCACACTACCTCTTATATGGTTAATTTAAAGCAACAAACACATACTCTGGTCATTAACATTTTATATAGGGAAATGAAACTTGTACTAAAGAAATTGAGATGCTGAAATTGCTGATACATCACAACTCCTAGTCATTCCTGTTTCTTTCAATTGTGTATATTACTATGACCCCAAAAATTGAAATGACATCTAGATCAGTGGTCCTCAAAGTTTAGTCTCCGAGCAGCAGCAGCATCACATGGGGATTTGTTAGAAACACAGATTCTCAACGCCCACCCACAGCTACTGAGTCAGAAACTCTAGAAGTAGAGTCCAGCGATCACTGTTTTTTAAGAAGCCTTCCTGGTGATCTTCTCCCTTTTTTTGCACATTAAAAGAACAGGCTTATTTTTAGCAAAAAAGTTATCTGGAATTTTATATGATACTGTATATGACTTATTTGTTGATATATGTATCACCAAATATATCTATATCACACACACACACACACACACACACACACACACACACACACACAAAACCAAAGTAAGAAGAATATCAGATTTCATTTGATTATCCAAAGCAGCAAATGATATCTCAAAAGCAAGAGTATTCTCCAAGACTCTTGCCCATTAGGTGTTTCCTATGCCTTAAAAGCATCAGCTTGTCACTTCACAATTACTAAGGGCCCTCAGATGTCCTATAGTAAAGAAGCTTTATTTGAATAAAATAGTTTTTCCCAAAAATACCTAATAATATCATTCAGAACTAATGTTTAACAAATAATACTTTGGGACATTGTAGCTCCTTCCTCTCCATGTCCAGCAGAAAAAGAGAACAGATTCGTATTCTAAGTTAGTATATTTGTAGTCAAGTGTTCCGCCATCCCTAGCATTTTTTTTTTATCACTTGACAAGATCTTTTTATTTCTTTTTTTTTTTGAATAGTCGAAGCTTTTATTTATTTATTTATTTATTTATTTTTTTTACTTTTCGTTTCTCTCTTTTCTATTCTCTTTTTTCTTTTTTTCCCCCCATTTATTTATTTTATTGCATTTTAGGTTTTGGGGTACATGTGAAGAACATGCAAAATTGTTGCATAGGAACACACGTGGCAGTGTGATTTCTGCCTTCCTCCCCATCACCTACATCTGGCATTTCTCCCCCTGCTATCTTAAAGTTTACTTGATGTACAAAACACTGTACATGGGAAGTTATTGTTTAATGAGTATAAAGTTACAGGTATAGAGATGAGAAAATTCCAGAGATATGCTGTTACAACATAGTCATATATGTTACAACTTGGTTAAGCTTTTGAAGCTTTTTGCCATGTTGACCAGGCTAATCTTGAACACCTTGGCCCAAGGGATCTGCTAGCCTTGGTCTCTCAAAGTGCTGGGATTACAGGCATGAGCTCCAGCGCCTAGCGTTGAAGTTTCTTTTCTTTAGCACAGATAGGGAGGAAAATTTTTAAGGTTTAAAAGAAAACATAACATGCCATATAATCTTGTGATAAATAAGACTCAGTGCTGCCCTTTTCCCATGGGGAATGTACTTAATATTATAATTCTATTAGCAAAGTCCCTATGGAATATAAATGTCATGGTTATTCCCTTTGAAAAACTCTCAAAAACTTTGCAGCAATAAATAGATAAATAAATAGGAATGAGAGATGTGGATTTATTTTTGTTTTTATACATTTAATTTTGGAAGTTTAGAAGTCTTACAATTTCCTTGATCTAGGCTGGGCACAGTGGCTTACACCTGTAATTCCAAGACTTTGGGAGTCCAAGGTGGGCAGATTACTAAAAATACAAAAATTAGCAGGCATGGTGGTACATGCTTATAGTCCCAGCTACTTGGGAGGCTGAGGCAAGGGGATTGCTTGAACCCAGGAGGCAGAGTTTGCAGTGAGCCAAGATTGCACCACTGCACTCCAGCCTTGGCAACAGAGTAAGACTTTATCTAAAAATAAAAAATAAAATATTTATTTGATCTAACCTTGAAATCGATTTCTATCTTATGAACTTTGTGCTTCTAGGCCTTCTTCCTGGAATGTTGTTCCCTTTATCTTTACATAGTGGATTCATTCTCATCATTTGTGATTCATCTCAGAGAGACTTTACTTGTGCACCAACTCTAACTAAGCTGCCTTAGCCCCCAGTGTCACTCTCTATATCAATTATGTTCCTTTTATTTTCTTTGTAGCGTTCAGATCTATTGGATACAATCTTGCATGATTCATTGATGAAACTGTTTATTTGTTTATTTCTATTATTTCATTTTTCTTGAAGGCAAGTTGCAGAGCCTTTGTCTTGATCATCACTGTCAATGCCACATAGAAGAATGCTGGGCACATGGTAGGCACTCGGTTAGTAGCTGTTGAAGAAAAGAAAATGTGATGTTGTATATCAGTGTTCAGCACAGTTTTCTGTAAAGGTTTGGATAGTAAATATTTTAGGCTTCTCTTATAATTGCCTCTGCTGGTGGTAGTGTAAAAGCAGCAAGGGATAATATGTAAATGAATGTGCATGGCTGTGTTTCAATACAATTTTATGTATAAGAAAAGGAGCTCTGCTGAATTTGGCTCACAGGTCATAGTATGACACATCCATTCTACAGTGTCATCGAACAAGCATCAAACATTCGGCTAGAAACTCCTCAATATCAAAACAGTGAGCCAACTGCAAAAGTGCAACATAAAGCATTGTAAACCTCGAGGGATCTGGGATATTCCTCCTCCTAATTATATTTTAAAATCAACTTGTTATTTATTAAAAGTAATGGCAAAAATTGCAATTACTTTTGCGCCCATGATAGAAGAGTTTTACACTGACAAAAAAAATTTTTGCAAAAGTAGTACTAAGAGTTCCCACATATCCTACACCCAGTTTTCCCTATTATTAACATCTTACATCATATGGTTCATTTGCTATAATTCATGAACCAATATAAACACATTTTTATTAACTAAAGCCTATAGTTTTTTAGATTTCCTTAATTTTTACCTAAAGCCCTTTTCTTTGTTTCAGGAATCCATCCAGGGTAATGTGTTACATTTAGTACTAGTGACTCAGTGCCAATTATTTTTAAGAATGTAAATTGTCTCTTGTCTGTCATCCCCCCCTCCATTTCCTCTCTTCTTTCTCTTTCCCCTTCTTCTTTAGCCTCCTTCCCAGTCTGGTATGAAATCTGGTGATAGCAACTGGAGCAGGTTACAAGATGCTCAGGAAGGCAGCAGATCCAAATGAAAGTAACACTAAATTAAGACTTGATTTCCGCTCATCACTGTGAGTCTTCAGGACACATTATTTAATTCCATAAACACCAGTTTCCCTCTTTCTAAGTTAAGAATGCTAAAAACTCCCCTATCTGTTTCAAGAGCAAGTGAGCTATTTTATGTGAAAACACTTTGCCTGAAAGAATTTTGCATGCTAAACACAATTCAAATATAAGGATTACTGTTATTGTCAAAACTTAGAATTGTGAAGGCAAAGTACCATTTCTTCCTTCCTGACTTCAAAGTTGGAAACTACTGATATTAATTAGTTCAATCCATGGCAAAGAGCAATAGGCAGAGTTTAGATTAAATTTTAAAGCACTTTATGCAGGCAGAGTTCCTAATGATATTTTATACTTCAGACAAAATTGAATAATCATTAGATACTTTACAGCCAAAATAAAATCTAAGCAGATAAAAATGTATCTTCTGTTTAAAATTCATCATGATGAATGATAGAATTTTTTTGTATCAACATGGACGTTTTCCATGGATAGACTTAGTCTTGAGCCAACACGATCTTCTTCTACATATATCAGCATTTGAAAGTGTTACCTGTTTTCCAAGTGTAATGTAAGTAACATAAATATTGATTGGAAAAGCCCCCGTTGTGACTCTGAAAGTGAAAAATACTTCAAAGATGCTTATAAATAAATTAGAAAATCAGGTGAGTCTCCATCAGAATTAGTTTAATGTTTAGCGTTCTTTTCCCCCTTTAAAGGCTGCAGGGTTTTTTTTTTTTTTTTTTTTTTCCGTCTGGGAGATCTTTCTCATGTCACAAAATATAGACTCTACGTTGCATAGTAAATGTCTTAGATTGGACTAAATTCCCTAAGGAGTCTGGGCCAATTTCTTATGCATGCAAGCACTTTTTTGCATTGTGTGAAAATACTTTCCATGGTATATCTGGCCATTGTGCAGCCTACTCTACTAACTATAATTGTGAGGATTTCTCACTTGCTCTAGAGTAGGACCCATCGAATAGGACTTTCTGTAATTATGGGAATGTCCATTTGCCTCATCCAGCATGGAAGCCACTAGCCACATGTGGCTACTGAGCACTTGAAATGTATTTAGTACAACTGAGGAATTTACTTGCTAATTTTAGAAAAATTAATTGATTTAAATTTAAATGAGCACACATGGCTAGTGGCTTCCATATTGGAAGGCATAGATCTAGAGTGTCCTTTTGCTCCGGGCTTTTAAAATTTAAAGGTAGGGCAGAAAATCTAAATTTTCTTTTCATTGAAGTCTAGTTACTGAATCTTGGAACCTTCCACCAACTATCCATGCGTAATAACCATATGTTGACTCTTGCAGTTTTTGGAAAATCATCATAGAAATGAAAGTACACAAAATTTGTCTCCCAATTTTTTAAATCAGAAAACAACTATATTGGAAATTCACATCTGTCTTATGTTATTCAGTTAGTTTTTGTCCAATATTTGTTCACTCTCATAATCTAAGCCCTGCATGGCAGTCTAAGTCAGCTTGACATAAATCAGTAAGGGTGCGTCACACATACACAACCTGCAACGTGTTCACACAGACAACACTGTAATGGAATAGGTGAGAATTGTTTTACTTGTGGTCTAGCTAGAATTACTGCAATCCTTAGGCAATTCATCTCAGTTCTTAAGACTTTTTTCCTCTTTTTAAATCTGTAAATGAATTTGATGATAGAATGTCTCAAGGCCATCCCATCTTTCCAGCATTGTGATCTGGTGTATTCCACTAATTGTGAATCAATGGTTTTCACAGAAATTCAGTACAGTATAAGCATTCTTTACATAACCAGAGCCACCAAATATTGAAAACTTGCTGTATTCCAGGCCCCATGCTAGAGTGCTTTTCTCACACCCTGCCCTCACAATAACCCTGAAGACTGGCAACTGCTACTATTATCCCAATTTTCCAGATGAGAAAACTGAGGTGACTCAGTTTGAAAGCAGTGAAGCCAAGGTTTGAACATGGGCAGATGTACACCAAAGCCTTTGGAATTAATGCAGTCATTATGACACACTGTGTTGTTAAAAACTGAGTGAAGAAATTCATGCTCTTCTGGCAGCTGAAGTACTTTCCATCTTGTAATGAACTTGACCCATTAAATTGATGGTGTTTGCACAAAATTCTCCTTAATATTTGAGAAGACAATTTAAAAGAAAAACAAATAGATTTTCAAAGAATGTCTCCTGCCCTGGCCGCAGTGCCCTAGAGGCAGCAGGCTTTGAAAATGAATCTCCTGTGAAAGGACTGACATATCTTCAGAGGTCTAATTTATTCTGAGTTGTTCTCAATTGTTTTCTATTTGAGAATATGGCAGAACTCCCAATAGTGCTAAAATAGGCCATATCATGGATGGTTTAGAAAATAGTCTATTAAAACCAGGGAATTCAGCAGTGGAAAAGTGACGATGCTAGTATTACTGGCTAAGATTAATTAAATACTTACTATGTGCCAGATATTTGTTCTAAGCACAGTATGTGACTAGTGATATATTTTTTGTTCTACATTTTATCTGAGAGGCATTTCTACAAAGTAAATAGTATTGTACTTTTGCTATTGATGACAAAATGGAAGTACAGGGGGTTTAACACATCTGTCCTAAAGTCACTCAGATGGTGAGTGGTGAGCAGGAAATAAAACCCAGACAGCTCACATCCATTATTCTAAGCAGTCTATGTGTCAGGACTCCTCAGTTTGGGACACAGAGGCCTGCCCTCACATGGCCTTTATTAGCAACTGATTTTCCATTTTTGTTTGTTTTTTCCTTAGGAGATTGTCCAAGGAAAAAGAGAGAGAGAGAAAAAAAATCCAATTATAAAGATGAATGAGATTCAGATACAAATAACATGAGGAAATAAAGAAACTTGGGCTCTGAGAGGTGAAGCCATTTGCTATATATAACAGAATGTTTCCCAAGTTATTAGAAGTGTGAATATTAACCGTCTTTTTACGTTTCTAAATAAAATCCTTTTATTTTCTGACTGGTAGGCAGTCAGGTAATGAGGGAAAAGTATAAGTTGAGAAGTTATTCAGGTTTCTACCTGATTTTAAAAGAAAACAAAAAAAGTTTCAATTAAACAGTGACCTTCAGGGACACTCTTTTTTGGTAATCCATCTCATAAGAGACTTCTTAGTTATATGAAAAGGGGCAAAAAACTCTGGGAGTGAAACAGTAGATAAAATTATTAACAGAAGAAAAACAACATTTTAATACATTAAAACAAAGATTTCTATAGGCTATGAGTGGAATTAGCATACCTAATAGTGTTTTAGACATTTCATTATGTTATTCCTCATGACCTTAGCAGAAAGACTCTTCACAGGTAGATACACAGAACACTCTAATTAAAGACAAACACTTCCATATTTAACAAAGCTTAATCTCACAGCTAAAAACATTCAAAGAATGATTTTTTTTTTAAATCAGTACTACTCATTTTTCTGCAGCTGAATAATCATTAAATGACAGTCGAGGGTCATACTATACACAAAATAATAAATTCAACTTTGTGTGTACAGATGATTTGACTTATTAAATTATTTGTGATCATATCTATATTTTAACTCTACCAATGTAAAAAGAATTTGTATAGAAGTAATATTATTAAGCCAGAAAATCATCCAGTCCACTCAGAAAGATAACAGAATCTTGAATTGAAATAAGGCATGATAACGTATTTCTTTAATGAATACAATGAGCTGGAATGAATGCTAGCTCCACAACACCATCAGCATAAACGTCCTGAAGGAATTTCAACACCAGTTCACACATAATGAATCAAGAACCCTAGGGTAGATTCAGAAAGCTTCAATGGAAGACCTAGTTCTGCCATTAGGCAACTCAGTTACTTAGATTCCTCTTAGAAATTAGCAACAGTAATAATCTTTTAACTGTCCTTATTAGATGTCTATGAAAAACAAGTCAGATTATACAGATTAAAATATTTTGCAAATTGTAAGATAGATAAAAGATATTATTACTTTGATATCCAAGGAAGAACAGAACAAGTATCTGTACACTTTTTCTGTAAGGTCAGTGAAATCCTAGCTCTCTGTCCATTTAAGTGTTCCATTTACTCCTTGCATGACATTATGTTTATAACAATCTTCTCATGACAGGGATAGTTTAATCATGTAGTCACAGCAGGGTCACAAAAACTCTCAAAATCAGCATTTATGCATGATCCTTAGAGCATTGTTCTTAGTATAGAACACGGATAGTTCTAGATTCTTATACCATGTTCATACAAGGTCGAGACTATCTCTACAACGCTTCCAGATAATCCACTTAAGTTGAATTCTACCAGTTTAACTGACAAAAGGCCACCACTAGGGGAACATCACACACTGGGGCCTGGGGGTAGTGGGGGATAAAGGAGGAATAGCAGGGGGTAGGGGGATTGGGGAAGGATAGCATTAGGAGAATTACCTAATGTAGATGACGGGGCGATGGATGCAGCAAACCACTACCATGGCACGTGTATACCTATGTAACAAACCTGCACTATCTGCACATGTACCCCAGGACTTAAAGTATAATAAGTAAATAAATAAGAAAGGCCACCACTAACACCCTTAATGCTAATTAATATGGTAAATGGATGTAAAATACTTCTTATACCTGTCAACCTCTAGTGTGTAACATTTGATTGGACAGCCCCTTTTAAATATTAAACACCTGTGACTGTATTTCTCATTTGGATAACTATCTCTAGGTACAGATGAAAACACACACACATACACACACATACACACGTGTGTGTGCGTGCACTTGCGCATGCAGCCTGTGCTGAGTTACGTTGAAGTAAGTTATAGGCAACCAGAATAAATTAATTAGAAGGTATAGTGATTCCCATAATGTGGCTGAAAATCTAATAAATATCTTGATTGCTGTCATATTTATCTCTTGGTATTGCTTTCTGGAAAGCACCTGGATTGTTGGCAGACAGTAATTATTCATGTTGAAGCCTAGAACTTCTCTTTTGAAATTATCTCCCTATTTCTGAATATGACTTGGGTGAAAAATAAAGTTATTCCTAAAATTTATCTAATGAATTTGCCCCTGAAATCTGATCAGGTTAACAGGGTAGAATATTGTATAGTATAATTTATTTAAACAAAGGAAAAGGAAAAAACCCTACAAGCTAAGCAACACATAAAAATTCAAGCAAAATATATTACTTAGGTCATCCCGTTTGACTTAAAAGGAAGGAGAACCCCTGTGCAAGAAATATTTGAGAAACAAATAGTTTCGTTTCTATTAAATCATGTAAATTTTTGACCACATAAAATAAACATGTTAATGATGAATAGTTTCTCCAACTTGATTGATAATGTATCTGCAAAGTTTTTATTACTTCCTTTAATGTAACTTTTTATGTAAGGGATAGAAAATATTTTAAAATTTAATTCTATTTCCAAAACTGAATTACACTTTAATCTGACTTTCAGTTGTACTGCTATTTAGCTCTATGCTTGTAAGAATTTCTTCAGCATTGTTTTTCATAACTTTCAACAGATTTCCAATAAATGTTAGTGGCAACTTATATTAATGAGCATTTACTTAGGTACTTGCACCTTGCTTTATTATCTCCTTTGTCTCAAAATAACTCTATGATATTACCATCTATATTTCACCAATTAGCACACCAAGGTACAAATAAGCATTTATGGCCACATAGCTAGTAAAAGGCAGAAATTTGTTATTAACCCATGCAATAGTTCCATGATCTGTGATCCTGAAAAGTATTTTAAGCTATCTTTGATACATATTGAAGCAGATTTTTAGGCAAGGCATTTTGTTTTTGCTAAGTCCCACAAATTAATTCAATTTATGATTTGAGAGATTTGAGAGGCTGAATTGGTTTAAATTCGAATAGAATATTCCAAAAAAAAATACAAACAAACAAAAACCACCTCACCTGGTTGGAGAGACTAGGTCATTTCGCAATTTTGAATAAAATATGAACGATTTAGTATTTCTATGGTGCTTTCTCCCATTTTGCTACTGCAGATTCAGAAGAACTTGGTCACAGTTTTTGTCTTTTATATGGTCTTGGATTCCGTAATGGGGCATCCCAATATCCCTGTATAATTATAACTCACAAATACTTTAAAATGATTTAAAGACATGAACAAATTAGAGTCCTTTAGTTTTGAAAGGTCTAAATCCAAATGACAATTTCTTCTGGGCATTTTGTTCTTTCTGTGTTATGGATAGATTTGCACTTTTTTTTCAAGGTACTAAGAAGGTTAAGTCAGGGCAGGCACACTGTGTCCCCCGTGCTGGAGTAAGCACTGGGCTTACTCAGTAGGTGGCACTCTTTCCTTCTATCTACAAATCTTAAAGGCCTAACATAATATTGGGGAATTGGTGCCATTTGGTGCCATTTTCCAGGAAAATGTGAAATAGATGCCAGGGCCAACTCTTTGATATTCAGAGTATTGTTTTTTCCTTTTCTTTTGAAGAAAGCATTATTAAATTCTAAACAGTACTGCATTGACCAAATTGTCGCTAATATCTGGCAGAAATTCTGACTCTGTACTTCTAGTTTATGCTATCACAGAGGATGTGTGATATGTTCCGCCTCCAAATAGCCGTTACAGTTATTAAATACTTAATAATATACATGAAAAGTGTGTGGATAAGAAAACTTAATAACATCAGATTCTCAAATGGGAACTGGAATATCTTCTTTCTGATTCTTACTATTTTATGCATCTGTAAATCATCATCTTTTACTTTTGGGTTACACAACACTAGTATCTTTGATAATAGCAATCACTATTAATTAATCATCATGTTTTCTTACATGGCCAGGCCTTTCGTGTTTCTTACATAACATCTATGATTTATGACATCTGGCATGTCAATGGACTTGAAATGCTATTTATGTGTGGTCCTTTGATTAGAAGCATCAGCATCACCTGGGAGAATGTTAGAAGTGCATATTTTGGTCACCACCTAAGACTTTCCGAAGCTCAGGAATCTGTATATACAAGCTGTCCAAGCGATTCTCAAACATATTAGAGTTTGAGAAACACTACAATGAAGGATTTTAATAAAGTCAATAAGCATTAATTAGTAAAACACACCAGAGTAGAAATGAACTTCTCCTTTACTTACTCTCATTTTCATTTAAAGATAAAAACTAACCTGAAGTCCTTATGATGTCTCAGCTACCCACCTTGTGAGTGAATGAACATAGGAACCACTTCTCTTTTACTCCAACTCCTAAGTAGGTCTATGACTTTAACACATATAAAACCAGAGATTTTATGTTTTTAATATGAAGATTTTTCTTCTTGTTGCAAAATATTCCACCTAAATCTCTTAGGATATACATGCAGTATAAATTTAGAATATATCAATAATCTAAAAAATGCAAATAAAGATGACTGAAACAATTGTTACTTCTCATTTCCATGGAGAAAATTAAAACACTACATTCATTTGCCATATCTCACCTAACCAAACAAGTCTATCAAAATTTAGTTTTATCATAAAAGTACATTAGTAACTATAAAAAAATTATACTTGATTCTCAGTCTTTCAAACATAGAATTCATTTATTAATAGAAATAACACATGGACAAGTGTTGGTTCAATGCTTGGAATCAAACTGAATCTCCACCACCATTCTGTGGAGCACCTAATAATATCCAGGGTATTTTTTTTGATATTATAAGGAAAGAAAATTATGCTTAGTCCCTGTTCTACACTATAGTTACTTCTGGTAATTTGGTATACAGGACTTTCAGACTATTTTGGTCATTTCCACCTTAGAACAGAAGATCTTTGGAGCTTTCCAGTGAAAAATACGCCTACAGGCAGCGGAATATTGAAGAAGAACAAATTCTTGTAGATTTGTTGCTATAAATAATAGGAATCTTTGTTTATATCTTGATGAGAAAAGAATGTGTGCTTATATACATGTTTTAAGTATAAATTAAGCCTGCAAAGTAAACATAGCCCAATATTTCCGTTATGCACACTTTGACATTATATTGGAAGATATTAGAACAGTACACATTCACAGGATACCCACTGAGTGTCTCCACCCCAGAAAAATTTGGGAAAGGAGATGGCATTACATGTACACTTGTTCCAGAAACTAAGTGTGGATAATTTCTGGGTATGAATAATTAATGTCCTGTTAATAGAAATACATAACACAACTCTTTGTGGAATTAATTTTTAAAATAGTAAAAAACTAAATAGGTAGTGATATATTTACGATATATAATGAAAAATTTTAAATAGCAGAAAATAAAAACATTTACTTAAGACAACATTAATGACAGGATAACAAAGCGTTCTCTAGAATCACTGAAATTCTCACACTTGTTGAAAATGTTGCCAACTGCTACATGGCAGTCAGTGTTTCTAACAGAATGGTTAAATAGAGTCTTTAATGAGTCCTAGCAATATACCAATTTTGGTTTATGAATACAAAATCTTAGTTACATTTAATAGCATGTTTAGTAGGTTATAAGTAAGAACTGCTCAATTGTGTAAAAGTGAAAGCCAGTGGAATTACACATTCATTGTGTAAAAGTGAAAGCCAGTGGAATTACACATTCACCTAAGGAACTAAGAGAAGGACATACTTTTTTTTTCTCAGTTCAGAGCCAATTAAGAAGACTATGCATTTCAGAATCATGTGTACTGAGGAAGATTGGAACACTAAAATTAAAATCCACCACAATTATATAATAGTTGAAGATGACAGCAGAAAGTATATCTCTATGCAGCACATGCATAAAACCAGATGTGTGATAGGTGTAATACATACTAATTAGCCTTCTGATCACAAAATGTCATTTCAGTCTGAGGTGGGTATGGGGACTTAGACCAGGCCTTGCATCATGTGAAGTACCTGGAAAGTAAAAGAAGAGAGAAGAATCCTGTCGTGGAGATGTGAATCAATGCACAAAGATCAAGGAATATCCAATTACTACATTTAAACTATTTGGCTATCCTCAAGATTAAAAAATATGAGGCAGATATATTAATGACAAGTAGGCTTATATTTAAAGGAGGAGAACCTCCAATTACAAAGTTAGATTTTTTAAGCAATCAAACTATTTTCAATAATTTTGAATATAATATTGCAAAATGGTCATACGTTCATATGACAATACAAAAATTTTTCTCAAGATGTCCAGTGTAGTTGTTTCATTATACTTTAAAGAGTGGGACACATGAAATTACTGAGTTGATAAAGGCAACGAACTCTTTTGTACTAAAACATAAGCAAACATTGTTGGAATATTTAGGGAGGAGGGAATGATACTGAGGGAATTTTAGAGAGAAGACGGATAAATATTTATACCATTCAGTTTTCTAGGTGGAGCTGTCATTTATTAATCATCATATTACATTGATAGTAAAAACCCACTGAAAAGGTTCTTTGCTATTATCTATTAGGAAATCAAGACACATAATTGGATTATAAAGCAATTATGATTTCTAAGAGTCAGGTCACTATAAAATATCTCTCAGCCTTCACCTGAACTTTTGTTTTCTTATAAGTAGACTTCTCATCATTTCTGTTTCTTTTTCCATTGGATATCACCTTCCTTTTCCTCCCGTCTTCCTTCCCTTCTTTCGTTCTTCCCTTCTTCCCTTCATCCCTTCCTTCTTTCCTTCCTTCCTGTATTTGTATGCATGTCTGCATGTATCCTGGAAGTTGGAGTTCTAGCACCCACTTTTCCAAAAACCTCAGAGGTAACCATTATCTTAAAAATTGTATAATTCTCAATCATAATTTTATAATCTCTAAAATGTATACACTTTGCTAGAAATATTTTTACATTCAAGTTTATTAAGTTATATTTGGAGACAGATCACAATATGTTTAATTAATAAGGGGACATCCCCCTCTCTTTTTTTTTTTTTTTTTTGAGGCAGGCTCTTCCTGTTGCCCAGGCTGGAGTGCAGTGGCGTGGTCATAGCTCATTGCAGCCTTGACCTCCCACAGTCTATGGTTATCCTCCCACCTCAGCCTCTAGAGTAGCTGGGACTACAGGCAGGCACCAACATCCCTAGTTGATTTTTGTAGTTTTTTTGGAATCTGGGTTTCTCCATATTGCCCAGGCTGGTCTCTAACTCCTGGGCTGAAGCCATCTGCCTGCCTTGGCCTCCCAAAGTGCTGGGATTACAGGTGTGAGCCACTGTGTTGGGCCTGTTTTCTGTTATAACATAAGGTCAGAGGCAGGAAAAAAGCCACCACGACATGGCTCCATTGCTTTCACAAGGTTTGGAAATGATGCATAATTCTGCTACCGACTTCCTCACCTCTCCTCACTTCAAGCAATACCTCTAGCAGACAATGTTCCATCCTCTTTCCTCTTTCCTTAACTCCTCTTCAAGTTAATAAAAATTATTATACCCTCAAGAAGCTAACATTAAATTTAGCTGGCATGTTTCCTGGCTGCTATGAAATCTTTGGAGTCACTATGAATTATCACAAAACTTTTTCCCAGTATCTTAACCCACCCACACTCCTTCACATGTGTATTTTGTCAGATAATTTCCTTTAACATAATGTCATTTTTTTTAATGTAAAAGTTGAATTGCAAATGTACTAAGGTGAGAACTCCAGAAAGTTTAACTTTCTCTTTATCCAGTACCAGGATATAGGATCCTATAGGGGAGAGCAAATAAACATGTCCCTTATCTGTTCAAATAATATACTATTTTCCTAGCCATTGCTTTACTTAAATGTATCACAAAATATTTGCATTCATACAGATTTTCATACAAGACAAAACCTTTGGTGCCTTTTTTCACCTAATTATGCAATGACGTCTTCTCATAACCCCTGTAACAATCTCTAATAAAATGCTTCATGGTATGAATAGTCTCCTGGTGCACATTCGTGCAAATTCCTCTTCAGGATAGATCAATGAGTGACATTGCTAGGAAGAATGTCAATGTTCTATATCATAATAAGACCAAATTGTTTTAAAATGTGATTGTGCCAATTTACTCTCTCTCCAGCAATAGAGTTGCTACTGATTAATATCTTTGCCCATACTTTCTATTGTCAACCCTATTCATTTCTGCCAACATAATTCATATAATGTGATTTCTCATTGTGGGCTTTTTTATATCTCCATAATTATAAATGAGACTGGGCATGCTTTCCTATGTTCACTTATCATTCATGTGTATCCCTCTCTGTGTCTTCTGCTTGCTAGTGGCATTTGCCTGTTTTTCTATTGGATTATATTTTTCTTACTGACTTGTAGGAATTCTTTATGTATTCTGGATACCAATCCTCTGCGTCTTTGATGTGTTTTAAATACCTCTGACTAGCTATTACACTTATGGTGTTTTTTTTTAAACAAAAGATGTATTATGTATTTTAATGAAGTAAAATATTTTCAAATTTATTCTTAATCTTTATTGCTTTTTGCATCACTCAAATAATCTTTCCCTGGACCAAGGTCATCAAGATTTTCTTCATGTTTTGCTCTGAGGCTTTTATAATTGGCCTTTTAAATCTAAGAGATGTACATTATCTGAAATTAATTCTTCATATGGTTGAAGTGGGAATTCACTCCTCCTTCTCCTCCACTCCCCTCTTTGTTCTTGGTGCCATCATTACCCCTTGATCTGCCACATTATTTCTGTCATGGCGACATTTCCAGATATGCATTGATCTACTTTTGTAGTATTTCGTTTACTCAGTTGGTTAATTTGTATTTCCTTGCATGAATACCATGAATGCTTAGAGCTTTATAACAAATCTTAAAAGGCAAGTCTTTTCACCTTGTATGCTTTGTTCAAAATTATCTCAGTTATTTTTGGCTTTTTACTGCTTCACAAAACACTACAATTTATATATTAAAAAATTCATCTTGATTTTAACTGCTTTTACCTTGATATAAAATTTAATTAAGATATTGAATATCAAGATTACTAAAGACATTATTCTCAATTTTTGTCTTTTTTCTTCTGTTTGTTTAATTTTCCTGTTTATTGATATGTAATAGATGTACATATTTTTGGGGTACATGTGATTATTTAATATGTTTATGTAATTTGTAAAGATCAAATCAGTGTAATTGGGATATCCATTACTTAATTTGTCTTTTCTTTATGCTAAAATTACTTAAATTATTTTCTTCTAGCTATTTTGAAATATATAACAGCTATTGTAAACTATAGTCCCTTGCTGATCTATCTACTGCTAAGACTTATTTCTTCTATCAACTGTATATTTCTATCCATTAATCAATCTCTTTTTGTCTTCCCTGCCTCTAGTATCCACATTTACTTTTCATCTTCATAAGATCTGCCTTTTTAGCTCTTATGTAGGAATGAGAACATGTGATATTTGTCTTTGTATGCCTGGCTTATTTTACTTGACATTTTTCCAGTTCCACCCATGTTGCTGCAAATGACAGGATTTCATTCTTTTTTACGGCTGAATAACATTTTGTTGTGTATATATTCCAACTTTTCTTTATTCATCCATTGATGAACACTTAGGTTAATTTCATACTTCGGTTATTGTGACTAGTGCTGCAGTAAACATAGGGGTGCATGTATTTCTGAGATGTATTCTTTTCTTTTGGATATACACCTAGCGGTGGAATTGCTGGATCATACAGTAGTTTTATTTGTAGTTTCTTAAAGAGCCTCCATACACATTTCCGTAGTGGCTGTCCTGATTTGCATTCACACCAACAGGGTACAAGTTTTCCCCTTTCTCCCTATCCTTGCCTGCATCCATGATTGCTGGTCTTTTTGATAAAAGACATTTTAACTGGGGTGAGATTGTATCTCATTGTGGTTTTAATTTGCATTTCTCTGATGATTATTAGTGATATTTAGTACCTGTCCATGTATCTGTTGGCCATTTGTATGTCTTCTGAGAAATATGTAGTTAGCTCTTTTGCCCATTTAAAAATCATATTATTATTATTTTTGATAGTGCGTTGTCTGAGCTCTTTACATATTCTGATATTAATCTCTTTTTGGATGAGTTGTGATATTTCCCCCCATTCTGTGGGTTGTCTCTTCATTTTGTTGATTGTTTCCTTTGCTGTACAGGAGCTTTTTAGCTTTACATGATACCATTTGTCCATTTTTGCTTTGGTTGCCTGTGCTTTTGAGATGTTACTCAAAGAATCTTTGCCTAGATCAGTGTCCTTGAGCATTTCCCCAATACTGTCTTCTAATAGTTTCATAGTTTCGGGTCCTATATTTAAGTCTTTAATCCATTTTGATTTGATTTTTTGTATATGGTGAGAGATAGGGTTCTAGATCTCTAGTTCCATTCTTCTACATATGGATAGTCAGTTTACCCAGCACTATTTATTAAAGAGACTGTCTTTTCTCCATTGTATATTCTTGGAGCCTTGTTCTAAAATGAGTTGGTTGTATATGTGTGGATTTATATGTGGGTTCCCTATTATGTTCCATGATCTATGTCTCTGTTCCCTCCCTCCTCCCTCCCTTCAACCCTCTCTTCCTTCCTTTTTTTCTTTTCTTTGCTTCCCTTCCCTTTTCTTTTCTTTTCCTTTCTTTTATTCTGTTTCGTTTTCTTGGAAGCACCATGCTAATTTGGTTACTGTAGTACATACTGTAGTATATTGTGAAATCAGAAAGTCAGGTAGTGTAATGCCTCCAGGTGTGTTCTTTTTTTCTTAGGACTGTGTTGGCTATTCTGGGTATTTTTGGTTCCAAATAAATTTTTGAATTGCTTTTTATATTTCTGTGAAGGATATCATTGGTATTTTGATAGAAATTACATTGAATTTGTAAATTACTTTGGGTAGAATTGTCATTTTAAGGATATTCTTTCAATCCACATGGAATATCTTTCCATGTTTTTGTGTCCCCCTAGATTTCATTCAACAGTGTTTTATAGTTTTCATGTAGAGATATTTTGCTTCCTTTTTATTTTTTTTAAATTTTATTTTATTTTAGGTTCCAGGATACATCTGCAGAATGTGAAGGTAAATGTGTGCCATGGTAGTTTGCTGCACATATCAACCCATCACCTAGGTATTGGGTTCTACGTGCATTAACTATTTGTTCTGATGCTCTTTCTCCCTCGTCCAACAACAGATCTTAGTATGTGTTGTTTTCCTCACTATGTCCATGTGTTGTTATTGTTCAGCTCTCACTTGTGAGTGAAAACGTGTGGTGCTTGGTTTTCTGTTCCTCTGTTAGTTGGCTGAGGATGATGGTTTTCAGCTTCATCCATGTCCCTGGAAAGAACATAATTTCATTCTTTTTTATGGCTGCATAATGTTCCATCAGGTATATGTACCACATTTTTTTCATCCAATGACTCTATCATTGATGGCCATTTGGGTTTATTCCATGTCTCTGCTATTGTGAATAGTGCTGCAATAAACATACCTGTGCATGTGTCTTTATGGTAGAATAATTTACATTCCTTTGGGTATATACCCGGTAATGAGATTGCTGGGTCAAGTTGTATTTCTGGTTCTAGATCCCTGAGGAACTACCACACTGTCTTCCACAGTGGTTGAACTAATTCGCATTCCCACCCACAACGTAAAAGCATTCCTATTTCTCCATAGCCTCACCAGCATATGTTGTTTCTCCACTTTTTAATAATTGACACCTTGAACTGGCATGAGATAGTATTTCATTGCGGTTTTGATTTGCGTTTCTCTAAAGAACAGTGATGCTGAGTTTTTTTTTCATGTTTGTTGGCTGCACACATGTTTTCTTTTGAAAAGTGTCTTTTCATGTCCTTTGCCCACATTTTGGTGGGGTTGTTCGTTTTTTTTCTTGTAAGTGTGTTTAAGTTCCTTGTAGATTTTGGATTTTAGACCTTTGTCAGATGGGTAGATTGCAAAAATTTTCTCCCATCCTGTAGGTTGCCTGTTCAAACTGATGATGTTTCATTTTGCTCTTCAGAAGCTCTTTTGTTTAATTAGATTTTATTTGTCAACTTAAGTTTTTGTTTTGGTGATTTCATCATAAAATTTTCGCCCATGCCTATTTCCTGAATGGTATTGTCTAAATTTTCTTCTAGGAGTTTTATGGTTTTAGATTTACATTTAAGTATTTAATCTATCTTGAGTCAATTTTTGTATAAGGTGTAAGGAAGGGGTCAATTTTCTGTTTTCTGCATATGGCTTGCCAGTTTTCCCAGCACCATTTAATAAATAGGGAGTCCTTTCTTCATTTCTTGTCTTTGTCAGGTTTGTTGAAAGTTAGATGGTTGTAGATTTGTGTTCTTATTTCTGAGATCTCTATTTTGTTTCATTGGTCTTTGTGTCTGTTTTTGTACTAGTACCATGGTGTTTTGGTTACTGTAGCCTTGTAGCATAGTTTGAAGTCATGTAGCGTGCTGCCTCCAGCTTTGTTCTTTTTGCTTGGGATTTTCTTGGCTATTTGGGCTTTTGCTGTTATTCCATATGAATTTTAAAGTAGTTGTTTTTCTAATTCTGTGAAGAATGTCAATGTTATTTTGATGGGAATAGCATTGTGTTTATAAATTATATAAATTACTTTGGGCAGAATGGCCATTTTCATGATATTTATCCTTCCTATCCACAAAGATGAAATACTTTTCCATTTATTTCTGTCATTTCTTATTTCCTTGAGCAGTGGTTTGTAGTTCTCCTTAAATAGGTCCTTCATATCCCTTGTAAGTTGTATTCCTAGGTATTTTATTCTCTTTGTAGCAATTATGAATGGAAGTTCATTCATAATTTGGCTCTCTGCTTGTCTATTGTTGATGTGTAGAAATGCTTGTGATATTTGCACATTAATTTTGTATCCTGTGACTTTGCTGAAGTTGCTTATCAGCTTAAGGAGTTTTTCTGCTGAGACAATGGGGTTTACTCAATAGAGAATCACGTCATCTGCAAACAGAGACAATTTGACTTTCTGTCTTATTTGAATACTTTTTATTTCTCCCTCTCTTACCTGTTTGCCCTGGCCAAAATTTCCACGGTGAGAGAAGGCATCCTTTTCTTGTGACAGCTTTCAAAGGGAATGCTTCCAGCTTTTGCCCATTCAGTTTGACATTGGCTGTGGGTTTATCATAAATAGCTCTTATTATTTTGAGATATGTTCCGTCAATACTTTGTTTATTGAGAGTTTTTAACATAAAGGGATGATGATCTGTCTAATATTGACAGTGGGATGTTAAAGTCTCCCACTATTATTGTGTGGGAGTCTAAATCTCTTGGTAGGTCTCTAACAACTTGTTTTATGAATCTGGGTACTCCTGTATGGGGTGCTTGTATATTTAGAATAGTTAGCTTTTCTTGTTGCATTGATCCCTTTAAGATTATGTAATGCCCTTCTTTGTCTTTTTTGATTTTTGTTGGTTTAAAATCTGTCTTGTCAGAAACTAGAATTTAAACTCCTGCTTCTTCTGCTTTCCATTTGCTTGGTAAATTTTCTTCCATCCCTTTATTTTGAGCCTATGTTTGTCTTTGCATGTGAGATAGATCTCTTGAATACAGCACACCAATGGATCTTGATTGTTTATCCAGTTTGCCTGTGTGTTTTAATTGAGGCGGTAAGCCCATTTACATTTAGGGTTAATACTGTTATGTGTGAATTTGATCCTGTAATCATGATGTTAGCTGGTTATTTTGCACAGTAGTTGTTTTCTCATAGTGTCATTTGTCTTTGTATTTCAGTGTGTTTTTGCAGTGGCTGGTACTGGCTTTTCCTTTCCATATTTAATGCTTCCTTCAGGAACTCTTACAAGGCAGATCTGGTGGTGATGAATTCTTTCAACACTTGCTTGTCTGAAAAGTATTGTATTTCTCCTTCACTTATGAAGTTTAGTTTGGCTAGATATGAAATTCTGGGTTGAAAATTATTTGCTTTAAGAATACTGAATATTGGCCCCCACTCTCTTCTGGCTTGGAGGGTTTCTGCTGAGAGGTCCATTGTTGGTCTGATGGAACTCCCTTTGTATATGGCATGGCCTTTCTCTCTGGCTGTCCTTAAAGTTTTTCCTTCATTTTTATCTTGGAGAATCCAATGATTATGTGTCTCAGGGTTGATCTTTTGTGGAGTATCTTTTACTAGAGTTCTCTGTATTTCATGAATTTGCATGCTGGCCTGTCTTGCTAGGTTGGGGGAAGTTCTCCTGGATAATATATTGAAGTGTGTTTTCCAACTTGACTCCATTAGCCCTGTCTCTTTCAGGTACTCCAATGAATTGTAGGTTCAGTCTTTTTACATAGTCCCAAAGTTCTCAGAGGTTTTATTCATTCCTTTTTTGTTCTTTTTCCTCTACTCTTTTTTGCCTGCCTTATTTCAGCAAGATAGCCTTTAAGTTCTGATATTCTTTCTTCCACTTGATTATTTCAACTATTGATACTTGTGCAAGCTCCATTAAGTTCTCATGCTGTGTTTTTCAGCTCCATCAGGCCATTTATGTTCCTCTCTAAACTGGTTATTCTAATTAGCAGCTCCTGTAAAGATTTATCATGGTTCTTAGCTTCCTTGCACTGGGTTAGAACATGCTCCTTTACCTCAGCCAAGTTTGTTATTATCCACCTTCTGAAGCCTACTCCTGTCAATTTGCTCATCTC
Source organism: Sapajus apella (assembly GCF_009761245.1). Taxonomy (NCBI): domain Eukaryota; kingdom Metazoa; phylum Chordata; class Mammalia; order Primates; family Cebidae; genus Sapajus; species Sapajus apella. The sequence continues at coordinate 27,852,792 of NW_022436963.1, forward strand.
ATCCTCCTTCCAGTTCTGTTCCCCTGCTAGAGAGGTATTGTGATCATTTGGAAGAGAAGAGGCACTCTGGCCTTTTGAGTTCTCAGCATTTTTCCTTGATTCTTTATCTTTGTGAGTTTGTCTAGTTTTGATCTTTGAGGCTGCTGACCCTTGGATGAGGTTTGGGTGGGAAATTTTTTGTTGAGACTGTTCTTGTTGCTTTCTGTTTGTTTGTTTTTCTTTAAATAGGCCCTTCTTTTACTTTCTTTTATTAAATTGATTTCTCACTGTTTCATGTATTTTTAGCTATTGTAAATAAAATTGGTGTACTGACTTCTTTTTTCAGAGTGTTTGCCATTGGCATATGTCAATGCTACTGATTTTGTATATTGATTTTATTTATCCTGAAACTTTATTGGATTTGTTTATTAGTTCTAACAGTTTTTTGGTGAAATCTTTAGTTTTTTCTAAGTACAAGGTCATGTCATTCACAAATTATTCTAATTTGACTTCTTCCTTTCCAATTTGGATGCCTTTTATTTATTTCTTTTGCCTAATAGCTCTTTCCAGGACTTCTGGTATTATGTTGAATAAAGTGGTAAAAGTAGGCATCCTGTCTTTGTTCCAGATCTTAGAAGAAAGGCTCTCCATTTTCACCATTTGTTACAATGCTAGCTGTGGGTTTGTCATGTGTGGCCCTTATTATTTTTAGGTATGTTTATTCTATACCCAATTTGTTGAGGGTTTTTATCATCAAGGGATTTTAATTTTATCAAAATTTTTGCGGCCGGGCCCGGTGGCTCAAGCCTGTAATCCCAGCACCTTGGGAGGCCGAGGCAGGTGGATCACGAGGTCAAGAGATCGAGACCATCCTGGTCAACATGGTGAAACCCCGTCTCTACTAAAACTACAAAAAATTAGCTGGGCATGTTGGCACGTGCCTTTAATCCCAGCTACTCAGGAGGCTGAGGCAGGAGAATTGCCTGAACCCAGGAGGCGGAGGTTGCGGTGAGCCGAGATTGCGCCATTGCACTCCAGCCTGGGTAACAAGAGCGAAACTCCATCTCAAAAAAAAAAAAAAAAAAAAAAAAAAAATTTTTTTTTAGTACCTATTGTAAGGATCATATGTTTTTTGTTCTCGGGTCTGTTGATGTGATGTATTACATGTTAACATTTGTGCATGCTGGAGCATCCTTTCCTCCCTAGGATGAATCCCACTCAATCACAGTGAATGGTCTTTTTATTTTATTGTTGAATTTGGTTTGCTATTATTTTGTTGAGGATTTTGCAGCTATGGTCATCAGTTATGTTCATTAGCCTGTAGTTTTCTTTTTTTGTTGTGTCCGTGGTTGTAGTATCAGGATAATGTGAGTCTCACAGAGTGAGTTTGGAAGTATTCCTTCCTATTCAATTTCTTTGGTATTCTCTGACTTTCTGTTACCTCAATATTTCTTTCTTTTCCTCAAGTTTTGAAAAGTTTTCTGTTATTTATTTGAATAATCTTTCTACCCTTTGCTCTGGCTCAACTTCTTGAATACCAATAATTCTTAGATTTGGCATTTTCAATTAATTTTCTTTACCTTCTAGGTAATCTTAATTCTTTTTAATTTTTTTTCCTTTTTCTGCTCTGATTGTACATTTTCATTTCCTTTTGTTTTTGTGCTTCGTTTTTGTTTTTGATATGGTCTCAGTCCCTTATGTTGGAGTGCAGTGTCAGGATCGTGACTTACTGTAGCCTTGATTTCCCAGGCTCAGGTGATTCTCTCACCTGAGCATCCCAAGTAGCTGGGAATACAGGCACACACCAACATACCCAGCTAATTTTTGTATTTTTTGATAGTAGTAGGATTTCACCATGTTGCCCAGGCTGGTCTGGAACTCTTGGGCTCAAGTGATCTGCCTTCTTAGTCTCCCAAAGTGTTGGGATTACAGGCATAAGCCACTGCACCTCGCCTGACTTTGCATTTTCAAATAACCTGTCTTCAAGCTCATTTATTATTTTCTCTACTTGATTCATTTTGATGTTGAGAGCCTCTAATGGATTTTTCAGTTCAGCAAATGTATTTCTCAGTGACAGTTTCTTTTTTCTTTCTTTTTGTCTTCTTCTTCTTCTTTTTTTTTTTTTTTTTAATTTGAGACAGGCTGTCACTCTGTTACCTAGCTTGAACTGCAGTAGTACCATCACAGCTCACTGCCGCCTCAATCGTCCAAGCTCAAGAGATCCTCCCACCTCAGCCTTGTAAGTAGTTGAATCTACAGGCACACACCACCATAACTGGCTATTTTTTTCTTTTTTTTTTTTTTTTTTTTTTTGGTAGAGGCAGAGTCTCACCATATTGCTCAGGCTGGCCTTGAATTCCTGGGCTAAAGTGATCCTGTTGCCTTCGCCTCCCAAAGCACTGGGATTATAGGCAGGAGCCAACATGCCCAGCCTGTGCCAAGATTTCTTTCTGGTTTTTAAAAATTATTTCAAGCTATTCAATTTCTCTGGTACATTTCTGAAAAACTTTTCTGTGTTATATTGGAGATCACTAAATTTCCTTAAAACTACTGTTTTGCATTCTTGGTCAGAGTTCACTTGTTGCTGTCTCATTAGAGTCCATCCCTGGTTTCTTGTCTTTTTCTGTTTGCGGAGGTCATGGTTCCCTGTTTGCTGTTGTTTCTTGTGGACTTATGTCTATGTCTTCTCTGTGTGGCTTGTTTTATTTACTATTGGAGATGTTTGCTTAGAAATTCTTTGTAATTTACCTGTTGATATTCCTTTGCTCCCCACCTCCCTCCCTCCCCACCTCCCTCCCCCCTCCTTCTTTCTTTCTCTTTCATTCTTTTTTCTCTTTCCTTCCTTCTTTCCTTCCTCCCTCCCTCCCTCCCTTCCTTCCTTCCTTCCTGCCTTTCTCTTTCTTCTTTCTTTCTCTCTCTTTCTTTCTTTCTTTCTTTCTTTCTTTCTTTCTTTCTTTCTTTCTTTCTTTCTTTCTTCTTTCTTCTTTTCTCCCCCTCCTCTTCCTCCTTCTTCCTCTTTCTTCTTCTTCTTCTTCTCTTCTTCCTCCTCCTCCTCTTCTTCTTCCTTCTTTCTTTATTTTTTTCCCTGCTAGGTCACTACCTCCTTTTCAGAGCTAAATGATACCTTAAGCCCAAGTTTGCCTTGGTTCTAGTAATCAGAGTACCACTTGTCTAGAAGCAAGGAGATCTCAAAGGGGACATCACAGTAGTATAGAAAGGCTAGTTAGGGATTCATGCCCAGAAGGCCTGTGGAACTAACCTCCTACAGGGTAGTGAAGCTGAATAGCCACTGTGATGTGGCATCATTTTTGGCATAGTTACAGGGCAGAGTTTCCAGTGATGGGAATGGTAGTACTACTTCCCACTTCTGTCTCTGGCTGTCCTTGGTGATATTTCGCCCTTCTTGTAACTTCAGTGCCTCCTGTGGGTTCAGGCCGGAATAGGTCTCCTGTTAAGGAACTTAAGATGGTCTGGAAGGTGGTTACTAACCTCAACCCAACTTTTTACAGTGTTGAAACTGTGAGTTTCAACATGCTTGGGACAAGACAGGTTGGGGGAGAGGTGTCACAGAAACAGAAATCTTATTCTCTCTGCTCAGAGTTTTTTTCACTTCTCTATGGCCCTAGGAACTGTCTCATCTTCATATTTGAGTTCTGGGATATTGCTGGGTATTAATTCAGTGTCGTATATTTGGCTTTGTGTTTCTGGTGGAGCAGGGGGAGTAAAGGCAACTTGCTTCTATGCTTCCATTTTGGAATCATGAGTCTTTTGAATGTCTTTAAAGAATGTTTTAAAAATAAGTTTCTCCTTTAAGTTCCTGGGAATGAAAACAAAATATATTTGCAGGTTGGATATCTTTTTTGTTGTTGGTGGTGTTGCTATTGTAACTGACATTTTAATTTTAATTATGTATTTTTTCTGAAAAACATTGTTTGTGTAGCTAATAAGAATTCAGTACTTGTACTCTTAGTAGATCTAATTCTGATGTTCACTGTTTCTGCTTATTCTTGCTGGTGTGGCTGGTGTTTTAATTTTTCTTTTTTTATTATTTTTTAAGTTGTGAATTCATAATGAATTCCCATATATGTATGGAAAATGTTTGAGGCCTGTTTTTAAAGTGCATTGCTCCATTATAGCAGTTTCCTTTAGGCACTAACAACCTATAACCACATTGGCCTAAATTATTCTGCTTAGGATTTCAGGCCACATGGGGTGATATGACTTCTTAGCCTAAAACTCATCAGACCTTTCCTTTGTTTGTGAAATTTTGGGAAAGACTCCCCATGTTCCCAGACCTTCCCCTAAACTAGGATAAGCAAGTTTTCCTAACATGTATTTATTAATAGTGGGCTTTAGTTGGTTCACTCTTTCACACTAGGTCTTGCCTTTCTGAGTTACTAGTTTTGAGCTCCAATTCTTGAGCCTACTTTGTACCTTGCATAAGCCCTGAGCTTTGTCTCTAGGACCCACTTTGAGGCATTCCAAAAGCAGTCATCCCAAAAGGTTAGATACACTCCCAAAACACTGTGCCCATCCACTCCCCTGGGAATCCTGTTCAAATGCAGATTCTGATTCCATAGGTCTCCAGTAGGTTCTAAGTTTTTGGTTTTTGTTCTGTTTTGTTTTGTTTTTAATTTCAAACAAGCTACCCGTTGATATGATGGTGATACTGCAGACCAGACTGTTTGTAGCACAGCTCTGGATCACTAGATAATTGTCATATGTTGCAATACAGTTGCCCCTCTTAACGCTTACCAGCCACTGCCATTGCACGTTTTTGTCTTTTTGAGCTTCAAGAAACTGTCCCTACATTCTTGCCAGGTCATACATGCATTTAAAAGATGTTTCAAAATATTTTTAAATTGAGCACGTTTAAGTGTTTTGAACTAAAAGGATTTTAAGAAGTCATATCCTAAAAATGCTCATGTTTTTAGGCTTTGAGTATATGTGTATATTTACTGAGTTTATGTGTTTCTTTATGTCTAGACTTATGGATCATTTTAGTAGACAAAAACAGTAGCTACTATTACGTATTACCTCACTTTAGTGTCAATGAAATAATTTTTTGGATGTTATTTCTATTCTGTCGATGGTCTACAAGTCAATGCCTGGGACGTAGCAGGCAGTTAAAAATACATGTTAGATGTGTTAAGATTTAGTAACCTGGAAGCAGAAATATATGGATTCTAAACAGGTACTATCATATTATAGCTGTGTGACTTCAGGAAAATTACTTTTTCAAAGCCTTTGTTTCCTTAGCTGTAATATAAGTTTAAAGGAATACTTAACTTAGTGGGTTCCTGTGTGAATTTGATGATATAATCCAGCTCTGATATTACAGATGTTTAAACATTCATTCTTTAAAGGAAATAGAAATGTTTAGAATAAAGGAACTTTTGTGATTATATTAAATAATTATTACAATAATGTTTCTTTATAAGACAAGCCATAATCTTCCTCAAAACTATAATTTAATTAATAAATACTTTCAGAGTTATCCTTTATGTTTATATTTCACAGACCAGTGTTATCCAATATAGTAGACCTTAGCCACATGTTGCTATTTAAATTTAAATTAATTAAAATCAAATGAGGCTGGGTGCAGTGGCTCATACCTGTAATCCCAGCACATTTAGCCCAGGAGTCTGAGACAAGCCTGGGCAATATGGCAAAACCCTGTCTCTACAAAAAAAAAAAAAATTAGGGGGCATGGTGGTGGATGCCTTTAGTCCCAGCTACTCAGGAGACTGAGGTGAGAGGATGGCTTGAGACTGGGATGTCAAGAATGAAATGAGCCATGATTGTACCATTGCACTTCAGCTTCTGTCTTAAAACAAAAAACAAATGAAATCACAAATTGAGTGTGTCAGCCCCACTAGCCACATTTCAAGTGCTCAGTAGCCATATCTTGGCAGTGGTTATTGCATTGAACAGTGAAGATCTAGAGTGTTTTCATCATTGAAGAAATTTCTATTGGTTTGTATTTTCCTAGGCAATGTATTTTTAAAAAGCCTACAAATATAGGACAAAATATATTTTATCGTAGTTACATGTAACTTAACTAACAGTTCTTCCCAGTTTTCCCCTGAAATTACTGATTTTAGTTTTAGTTGTTGTTATTTGCTTATTTTTAACTAAACTCTATAATTAGGTTTATGTAAATAAAATTTAAGAAATACAGAGTCCAAAAGCAAGAAAACAAAGACACCACCCTGTCATTCCTTCAGAAATGACGCTAACACTATACAATCCTATGCTGTTATCTAATTTTGCTTAGGCCATTTTTTTTCCTTAATGAGAAAAATGACTTAAAGGGAACCAGAAATATGAATCATTTCTGGAACAAGATATAACAAATGTATTTTGTATTTATAACACAGTGTAAATAGGCTTAGAGCAAGACATGTATATAACCAAAAGTTAAAAAAAAAAAAAAAAAAAAAGAAAGAAAGAAAAAAAGCTAACCTAAAACCAGATTGTGGGGAATTTGCAAAGTGCACAAGGCAATATGAGATGGCACTGGATAAAGAAAGGAGGGTTCTTGGTTTGTTTCTAGCAGAAAAGGTAATAAAACTAGGAAGCTGTGTTGATCAGAGTTTGACCATACCCACAGGAATTATTGGATGGGTCATTATGGAATTCCTTAAGGAAACAAAAATAGATTTGGAAAACGTGCAGTTTGGGAAATGCCAAGAAGGTGGCTTTTTCAGAGTTTTAGTATGTTAAAGAGAAAGGCTAAGGAAATGGACCTTATCCTCACAGGAAAATAGTACATTTTATGATGATTTAATTAAGCTCTTAAAATGAAAAAGGGCTAGATTAATAAAATTGATCCTTAGAAGATATTCACAGTGGGAAAAAACATAGCTTCTGAAAAAGGGGAACAGGCACATTATAGAATATTACGGGAAAATATTAGATAGTAACTAGGTCTGGATACACTGAAGTTTATAAGACAACAGCACTGGAACAATTCCAAATGCCTGATATAATCATCACAACTATTTGATCAGAAAACATATCAATAATTTATTCAAATAATCTTGAGTCTCCTACTGCAAACAGATGCATTCTTCAACTTAATCTAATCCACATCTCTTCTCTCCATGATTGCTTTATCAAATACTATAATTTGCAATAGCACAAGAACTAGAATTTATTATTTCAGTGAAATCTAGCTATATTCAAATGTTCATTAATTTGAAGAGAATAAAGCTAGCAAGAACAGGATATCCTGTGGGTGCTGATGTATTTTTAATTTCAAACAGTTAATTAGTGGTAGAGGGATTCCAAGTTGCAAATGACTTAATTGAAACTGAACATCATGTTCCTAGAACACAGTAGGTGCTCACTAAATATGTAGTGAATCAATCAGTCATCACCACCACTGTATTAAAACTTTTACTCCACAGTTCATGAGAAACATAGATGAGAATAAAGAGCACAGATTTTTTTTCTGACAAAGTCTTAATTTCAAGAAATTCAGCTAACAAGCTACAGAAATAGCAGGGTGTTTCACAAATTGTTAACCATACACGGGGATTCTAGGAAATTGAATTTACATTTTGAAATGCTATTTGATTAGAATAATTGACTTTGCAACCATTGTTATTCTTCTTAGAATTATCCATTTTAAAAAAATTCTTCATGTTTGGTCCAGTCCTGGGTCTTCTTTATCTTTGTGGCTATTCCTCCCTTCTGGCCATTTTTACCATGGCTCATTGCACTGATTAGATACATATGTGCTTACTGGAAAAAAAGTATCATTAAAAATACTTCTGAAATGTCATTGCACAACAGGCCCAATCTTCGGACATGTTTATTCATTTGAAGTATGGAAATATATTATTAAATAATCTTTGTGTATCTATAAAGGGGAAAGTATCTCATTATTAAACATAATTATGCACGAACTTCCCTTGACAAATTATTTTCCACTGATTAAATTCAATAAGATGACAGCAAAAATGAGGGTAAAAGATAAATTCAATCAGAAGACATTGTGGAAAAAGAAAATGGTTTTACATAGGTCAGTAGTCTAGAGCTCTGATACATTAGTTTTACTTTATTTTGTATACTTCTATCTATTTTATGGGAAAACAGGAATAGAAGCTATAAAGGATGCTTTGGCAATTATAATCAGTGGATGCCCGAAGTGAATATTCTCATTTTAGCAAGAGCCCTAAATTTTAAGGAAATTGTCTGATTTGTCAGCTTGATTCAAAATGAAGGTATTTAGTTTAATTCACTACTACTTCATGAGAAATTTTTAACAAAGACAATCTGTTTTATGTTTATAACAAATATATATTATTAATCTCAGTAACTAGTCAAATCAAAGGAATGTAATGGGTTTTATTTTCTGAGTCACTTTGCTCATTAATAGTGATATTATCTTGTATAAATACAAAGATGAAATGACTTAAAATTCTTCTTTACATTAAGGACAATAATATCATTGCTATTGAGACATTTTAGTATAGTTGAAGAGGAAATGCTATCACATAATGTTCTGATTTTTTTAAACAAATGAAGTAAAATGCCCTATTAATACTCTGTCACGTCTTAGAAATATTCAAAAGGATTTACTGTCATTTTCTTGTAAGAGGTATGATCCTGATAGTTTATATTATAAAATTAAGATCTCTTTACTTGGGGTCTTACACCATCAAATATTAAAGGCTTCTTAATAATTTATTCAACTTGTCATTTTGTACAGGCTATAAAGCCATTTCTCTACCAAAACAACAAGAATAAAAAAGATTCCAACTATTTGAAAAATTACTGTGGAGAATTTTGTGGGAAAAGCATTAGTTAGAAGAAAATGTATAAAGTGAATAATGTTTCCTGTGGCTAGCAGAGTGTGCTCTATGAAGAGTGTTTGTATATAAATAACCTTAAATCTGATCTGGAACAAGAATGCAAATTGAGCCACAAAGAGGTGTTTTAATGGAGTATTCCAGGCTCTTACAATGATGCACTACTGTGGTTTGTTAGTCTATTTTGATCGAACACCTATGCATCTGCATTTGAGATATAAACAAAACACATAATAGATCTTCCATTTCTCTTATCTCATCCACTTAAATGTGGCTGGCAGGCAACTCATTAAATTGTTGGAGCTGATAATGTGAATAAAAAATATTAGGTGACACTTGCATATCTGACAACATGTTACTGGTAAATAATTTACTTGTATTCTGGAAACAGTGCAAAACAACTGAGAAGACCAAATGAAGATTTAAATAATGTTTTAAAATTTGGCATACCTTTCATACAACCCCAATCAATTTTGACACTACACTTAGATATTTAAACTACCACTTATTGCTACTTTTCAACATTCTCAGGTAACTTTTGAATGCTTTCCTTTTAGTCTTCCAATTGTTTGTTTTCTTTGGAAATGATAAACTCTTATAAAATCTGTTTTTAAAAATGCCGTTAGTTTTATCTAACTGCCCAAAAAACAGTCTGTCAAAAATTATCAAAAAAATTAAATGTGCCTATGATAATAGTTTAGGGGTGGGAATAAACTGAAGTCCTTAACCCCTGTAAAGACAACTTGTAAGGTGGCTAAATGGTAACTTTGAGTTTTAGGTAAGGGTTCAAATATCTTTATTTTGGGAAAAGACGACTCAGAACATGTTCTATTTGGGGTATTTATGTAAAGTCCTCCCTATGCACAAAGTAACTGCACTTACCAATTACAGAGCTCTGTTTCCTGGGTGAGCCTCATAAAACAGATCACTTTCTACCAGGGCTTCTCAATGATCCCGCCTTCAAAGCATTTTGACATGAGCCCTAAGACAAACCTGCTTACCTATAAAGAGATGATTCCACTGCATACATCAAGGCAGCAAGTTCCAGATACAGACCACAGGCCTGCTGGAAGGAGTTCTGTATTAATTAGGCCCACAGGAAGCTTACCGCTGCCACCTAATATTTTACCCTATGCTTCTCTCCAATTATTCCAAAACAAAAGGTCAAAAGGGAATATCCATCATAAGCCAGAAGTCCAGAGGTTTTCCCTTCCAATGTGGACATGAAGGTGTTTTCACACGTGGCAGAGTTTAACAATATCATCTGTGTGATTGGCATGGGATTTCATTTTTCAACTTACTTTTGTACTAGGCTATTTATTGATTGCACCCGCACACTTCCACCCCGTTGTCAGGCCCTGCGAGAGTCTTTCAGAAGCCGATTAGAAACAGAACTGATGCACTTTCCAGACACCATCTGCCTTCATTTTTTTTTTTTTTTTTTAATTTTTAAGACTGGATACGTGACTTGGCAGTTCCAACATTGATATTTTCACTATCCCATGGTGATCCCTGATACGTAGTAATTTGTCATTTTCTTGAGCTATAAATCTGAATTATTCTTATCATTCTTTACAAGGCTGATGTGTGAAGCCAGTTATTTATTCAGCAGCAAAACAAACAACCAAACAACTGCATGTCTGCTTAGCTTTGCCAGTTGCCTTTTTCACTGCCTGTACTGTCACTCTCTCAAGGTGACAGTCTTTCTTGTTCTTTTTTTTTTCTTGTGGTCCAGCAACCAGGATATAAAACAGAGAAAACTGAAATGGCATCAAACTAGGGACATGATTTTACACACTGTAGATAGCTCATGTGACTCTCCACGGATCCATGATTCAAGGGAGACTTAACTATGTTGGCAAATTTGGGGATTATGAACAGTCTCAGGACATATTCCTTATAAACTTTGACAAGATGCTAGCAGTGGCTTTTTCTTTCAACTCTTGTTCAAATTGTTCCCCACATACAAAATGCCTCCCTTCACTACCTCCTTGCTCCTACTTTACTTTCCAGAAGCAAACACTCAGCCACGTGGTTTGCATCCTTTGAGGCCTCTTTCTACTCAGTCACATAAATAGATTTATGTGTCTGTACATAGATCAGTTTATTCTATTTTGAAAATATGAATTGAGATTATACCAGGATGCATGAGAGGAGGAACGTTGTTGATTCTTCTATAACCAGAAATGAGAGGAGCGTTCGAAACGTACTACGCTATCCTGAGATATTTGTTGGGTTAATATAATTTGCCTTTTTAGTTTAATTTGTTTTGGTAACCATGCCATATCATTACCTGAATTTTGGTCTACCTCATTTTTTCTTCACTTTGCTTGCATGGGATTGTAAAATGTGAGTATATGATAAAGTAATTAAGCACTTTACATCCTAGTTTTTCTTAAGACATTGAAGTGTCTCCTTTAAATAAATCCTTTTCTGTGCACAATGACTTCTTGTTGGAGCTGACAATATAGTCATTCACATTCTCACTTTCAGGTTTATTACACTCTTGAAAGTGTTTGTTGTAGATTGTGTGTTCCTGAAGGACAAATATTGTGTCACTTTAAAAATAAAAATGAATTAGTGTTAAGGCAATGAAGCATATTGACACATACCTATGTAGTTGGTGACTAATAATGTCTGGAGGAACAATTTTGCATAGAATATATTTGGTGGAGAAGATTATAAACTGTGACTTACCTTACAAAAAAACAAATAGCTTGTTAAACAATTGTTAAGGAGTGGATCATTGAATATGTCTGCAGAAGCAAGGTGGACAGAAAATTGGAATTGCCTCTTTAAAAGGCTGTTCTCTTTAAATGTTAATTAACGCTCTCCACATCCCACTTTCCTCATTTGGGAAAGTTGATGAGAGGATATGAACTTTTTCAGGTGATGAAAATTGGCCTTATATTTGTAACTTGCTAACTGGACATTTTTAGTACACCCCAAATAATGCTTAACCATATCTGTTAAAATGTGCAAAAATCAGCATTTTGTCTCAAATTGGATTCAAATTAAACAGAAAGTAAAATGATGAAACTTGAAGAAAAGTGTGAATGTTTCTTACACTGACACAACAATTGTTAAGCTAAGCAACTGTTTTTTATTCCCAGATGAGCTTAAATAATGATATAGGCACACCAGAAACAATATTTTTATCCCCAGGTAAAAGATTGTTTCTGTCTAATAATCTCAAAATATTACCTTGGTAGTAATTGTTTTTGTGACATAAAAATGATTGAGAATAAGCCAGTAAAATTTGTTGCTGAAAAAGGAAAACATTAAATTAGGCCCCAACTTTCCGTAAAATAGAACCATATGGTACATTTAATTATAAGTTGAGGAGATATTTGAAGTTTTAATTTAAGTGTTTTACTTACAACATTAGCTCAACTCTTCTGCCCAGATGTCTGACGACAAGCCACAATACCACATACAGAAAAACAACCAAGCTAAAGATAAAAAACAGAAACTGATGAATCATGGTACTTGCTGTGCACAACAAGAAGGCGTAAAACTCAAAAAGCTCATCCTACCGGGTTAACTCAAAATGCACAAGACAAGGTTAGAAGAACCTTGATTCTGAGGCTTGTTTCTTAGAACTTTCAATTTACAAAGGCACTCAGCATGCCCCATTGCCACATTCTGGGGAATCATTTTCTGTACTCTGACACTAGAAACTGATTAGCCTTTGGTGAATTATGTGTCTTCTCTGAACCTCGGTTTCTTTATCTGTAAAATGGGAAAAAAATAATACCTACTTCACAGAATTATCATAAGGCTAAATAATATGGTAATATATGTGAAAAAATTAGCACTGTACCTTTCACAAAATAGATACTAAAAAATATCAGCAGCATTTTCTCATCCTCCTATACTTCATGCTTTACATAAACCAGGGGGATATTTAATCAATCACAGTAAGCTGGCCATTTTGGAAAGCATGATTGTATTATGTATTGTACAGCTTGAGGGTGGCATGTACTGCTGCAGATGTTACCTTCTTGCCAAGACAATGGAGATTGATGAGTGGAGAAGGGAGGAGGCCTGAATGTGGGGCTCCATCAGGCAGCTGATGGATCCTATGATCCGTGCCCCTCTCAGTTGCATGGTTCGAGGCAAGATGAGCAGTGTCAGGAACAGCTGAGCAAAGTCATCCAGACCATACTTGTGGTAATGGTGACAGACTCTAAGAAATAACATCAATCATTTGAAGCAATGACCGTCTTCTCAGGCCGTGCTCACCTGGATTGTAGGAGGGAAAAAAATAAGTGTGCTGTTCAATACTCTTGAGTAAAAGCTCTTTTCAACAGCGATGGCTTTGTTGTTCTCTTATTACTCACTCTATTTTATCCTCAATACTCACTTTTCTTGTTCCACCTTTGCTTTCAGCATCATAAAGCTGACAGAGTAGACTGTGAAACCAATTCATCGTGTGGCCTGTCCAATAAATTACATTTACGCCCAATTCTGAAAGGTGCTTTAAAACAAACACAGGAGGAGCCAGCATTTCTCTCATTAGATTACCAGTAGGCAGAAACCTTGGGCTTTACTTGAACAAAGCCCACTTTAACAACCCAAAGAACATCTTACCTCCAAAGGATTCATCAGGGCAGTTGCTCCCAATTGTGGATTACTATTATTTTACTTTCCTGCTGACTTTGTCCTAATGTCCAATGGAGATGCTCACCTTCCTCTTCTAGCTAGTTGACAGATATTCTTGTAAGCTGAAATAATTGCTGCCTTTGCCTGCTTTTTGCCTGGTTTAGCAACACTGGTACTTTATTATCACAGCACCATTAGTTAATTAATAAGATATCTGGTGATGGTATTAAGGAAGCTGGAACCATTTCAGTTTAGATTGACACTATTCAAGACATTGGCACAATTGATGTTTGCCCAGAAATAGTAGAATATGGCAGGGAATCTGGGAAAGAATAGTAGATGGTGGATTTGGACCCAACTAATTAGAATATCATTGTAGTTTGGATAGAGAACAAGCTAGTGTTTACCTTTTTACAAGTATAAAAATGATTGCTGAAGTGGTGCCACAAAACTGTGATTCTAGTGGGGATGAGGCACTATTGTAGAATCTGTCACCCAGAAGTATGCCAGGTTTGAGAAAGCATATTCACTACACCTATTTCTTACATAAGCCAGAAAGTAAAGCTGAACAAAACTTCTTGACTGGAGGAGAGGGAATATATAGAGAGTGAGAAATCAATGTAGGAGGTATCTAGAGTGGGAACAAAAAGTCAAGAAACACTTTGAAAGTAAAAATTAAATATTTGGAAGAGTATTTTACTTATTCATGAGAACAAACGATTTCCAAGAACTTTAGCTGCATATATTAAGTATTTTTAAAAGCTCTGGTTACCATGGATTTTAATAGCTAGTATGGCAAAGTATCCTTTTTTATTTTTTATTACATTGGAGCCTAATTGGAGAAAATACGGTGGTGTGGCAGACAGAGTGCTACTGAGATCGTAATATTGGCTTTGTTGCTATGCTGCAGTTAAATTCAATGAACATTTTCGAGAGCATCCTGAATATATGTTCCAGGACTTTTGAGAGTTCGTTTCTTTTTTAAACCTGTTTTCTCCCTGTAAGTTCCAGTTCCTATTGCTACATAACAAGCCATGCAAAAATGTAGTGGCATGGAACACTCATGGTATTGTACTCATGGATTCTGTGGGTCAGGAGTTCGGACAGGGCAGACCCTGTATTGCTTTCTCTGCACCGTGATGTCAGGGGGCCTCAGCTAAGATGTCTCATGTGGAGGCATCTTTACTCATGTGTCTGGTTGTTAGCTTGGCTGTCAGCTGGACTTTTTGCTAGAACACCTGCATATGACTTCTGGGTGGGCTAGTTTGGGTTTCTTCATAGAATAGTAGCTGGCTTTGAAGAGTGAATATTCCAAGAGAACCAGGTAGAAACTAGCCTTGAAAGACATATAGCCTTACATTCACCCTAATCGAAACTTCACGTAGTTGGAGTTGAGGGAGCATAAACCCTATCTTTTGATGGGAGACATGTCAGAGTCATAGTGTAGTAGTAGCTTGTGAGATGGGAGATGTTTTTGTGATTATCTTTGCAATATACAACCAGCCATATTATAAGCCAGTCCAATAAACGGTTGCTGAAGAAAGGTTTTGGCTTTTAAAAATGTGAGCATCGGAAGAACTAGTGGTTTTCAAACAGCTGTAACATCATAATGAATATTGCGTTTTCTTCAAGAAGCATTATAATCTTTTTCTCCAACACCCAGGAGGTAACTGGATTTGTTTGGTGAATACATTTGAATTGGTAGAGCATGAGGTTTTCCAAAGCGCTGACTGAATAACAATACTACATCCTTGCCATCTTTCTTAGGAAGACCTCAGCCTGGGATTTGTTGCCTGCCTCTACCACTTATTACCTGAATGACTCTAAACAAATTAGTTAACCTTTCTTTGTCTCAGTTTCTTTATCAATAAAACAGGAGATAATAATAGTAGCTATCTACTGGGGTTGTTTTGAAACAAAAAGGGCCAGTGCATGTAAAACTATTTTCACAGTGCCTGAAACATACTAAGCACTCCATAAATCAGAGTTGTTATTATATAGGAGTGTAGTTTAAACTGTCTGAATGTGTTTCTTTTGCTGAGTCAAATAATTGTTATTCGGACAAAAAAAAATTCAGGAAGTGATACCTTGTTGATGGTGAAAGAAGTGCATGGCTGAAAGAAACTGGAGAGAAAAATGTTTAAAGGAGTGTTTTAATGCAATGTTGCCATGTGGGATGGGCAACAGGGCTATCCTTCTTCCCTGTCTCTTCTCAGAGTCTTCAATGAAACTTCAATTTCCCATTTATGTGCTGTGTAGTTGCATTTATCTTGGGGCTACCATAGAAGCACGGAATCTTTCTTCAAAGAGGAAGAGAATGAGACAGAGGCAGCCTTGAGAGGTCTTTTACATTTGTTTCTGTTTTATTTCCTAGAGTTCTTTCAGTGGCTACAGAAGGTGAAATGACAGGTGCTACTGAATCTCTTATTCCTGCCTCAGTCAAAGGTATTGGTAGCCTTTATCACACATTTTATTTTAATGCTCTACGTAAAGGAGTTCTTTGATCTCCAATGACAAACAATATTTGAAAACCCCTGGGTCTATAGATTCCTACAGCTCAGAGAATCTTCTGGAATTTACTTCTGGGTGTTCTTGAATATCAGACTATTATAAATATATACACCATCTTCCACAATTTACATTTTTTATTTTAATATCTATTTCTTGGAGCTGTATGTAATTCAAAGTAAGGTTGTTAGAAAAGCAAAATTTTAGATGATTAACAGCATCACAGATTATCAAAACAAAGTTTACATGGATATGAGAATTTGTCTTCCAGTAAAATAAGAGGCGAGAACAAAGACCATGAGAGAATCACATCTCTTTTTTATCAAAACAAATTCCTAAAAATGCACACTCTCACCATAACAACGTCCCAAACCACCACCACAAAAAGATTTAGCCATGTCACTATAAATGGTTTTCATAGTTTTTGTTGTTGTTGTTACCTTCCATGCAATGGTTTTGTTCTGTGTCAACTTAGCTAAACTATAGTAGCTACACTCTCCAAATTCCTTTTCTTCTGTGGTTCCAGGTTGGAACAAGAGACATTTATGACAGATTTGGGTGGTGCAAGCAGAGTGGCAGCTATTGTTATGCTTTGGGGATCAGCCACAAGAGCCGCCCATGGACGTTGTTGCTGAGATGCCAGTTCACCTTATTTTTGTAGAATGCAGCCAGACCCTCAGCTCCTCCAGCTCTTCCCAGCTCTTCTCCTTTGGCTTTTCAGAGTTCTAGGCCAGATATGCACACAACTCTGTGGCAGTCATCACCCATGCAATAGGCTATCATCATCATTAAGGTTGGAGGCAATGAGGAGCCAGTGAGAAGTTCCAGTTTGTCCTTCCTCTCCCTCAGTTTAAGCTCAACATCAGCCCCAAAGTTAACAACCTTGCATAGACTTTTAAATCAGTTCTCATAATTGCATGGGGTCTAATTTCTATAGTAACTCCCTCATCCCATATCATCCTAGTGGTATAACTTATTCAATGGAACTGATACACCCAATTGATACAACTAGTATCATGTTTCTTAGCTTTAAAAAAAACCCCACACTTCTACAACCTTTTCTTACTTTATCTTCTACATATTCCCAAGAGTTAAGAAGGTTTTGGGCTGGGCATGGTGGCTCACACCTGTAATCCCAGCAGTTTTGGAGACTGACGCAGGTAGATCACCTGAGGTTGGGAGTTCGAGACCAGCCTGACCAACATGGAGAAACCCCATCTCTACTAAAAATACAAAATTAGCTGGGAGTGGTGACACATTCCTGTAATCCCAGCTACTAAGGAGGCTGAGGCAGAAGACTCCCTTGAACCTGGGAGGTATGGGTTGCCATGAGCCGAGATCACACCATTACACTCCAGCCTGGGTGACAGAGCAAGATTCTGTCTCAAAAAAAAAAAAAAAAAAGGCTTTATATACAGTTGACCCTTAAACAACTCAGGGATTAGGGGCTGTGACCCCATGTGTAGTTGAAAGTTCATGTATAATTTTTGACCCCCTGTAAACTTAACTATTAATAGCCTACTGTTGACTGGAAGACTTACTAATACCATAGACCATTGGTCAACATGTATTTTGTATGTTACATATATTATATACTGTATTCTTAAAGTGCACCAGAGAAAAGAGAATGTTATCAAGAGAATCATAAGACAGAGAAAATATATTTACCATTTATTAAGTAGAAGTGGATCATGATAAAGCTCTTCATGCTCCTGGTTATCACATTGATCAAGGTGAGGAGGCTCACATTTGAACTTAACTTTGTCCTGAAAACTATCACAAGGAGTGGGAAGAGGGAGAGTAGGAGGAGGAGGAGGAGGAGAAGGTTTTGCAGTCTCATGGGTGGGAGAGGTGAAAGAAAATCCAAGTATAAGTGGATCAGAGCAGTTTATCTTCAGGACATTGTATAAAATCAAGAGGTGCTAAATGATCTGGTTCCCAGCCACATCCCCATTTCACTTTCTATTTTGCTTCTACTCTCACCTGCACTTCAAACACACTAATCTCCTCAATGAGCCTTAAACCCAAGGAGGTCCTGTCTCATTATCTTGGCAAATGGCTGTGACACTTTACCCATTATTTACATGGCTGGAATATCTTTTCACTTTTCAAATATTTAATTAAATACCACCACCTATGAGGACCTTACCTAACATTCCTTTCTATGTGATCCTTCCATGCCAGTGGCATCTATTGCTGAACTGCCTTTGTTTCCTCTGAAACACGCACTGCATTATTATAATGTACATATTTCTTTTTTAGTGTGTTATTGCCCATCTCTGAGCATAATATAAGTTCTGTCACGGCAGAAACTTAAGTTTGTTTTTATTCTCAATTGTGTTCATATTTCCGAGCACAGTGCTTGGAACATGTGACAGCTTTCATTTGGCAAATCAATAAATTCATCAGCTATGCTAATGCAGCAACATTACAGTATGAGTATATATACAATTAGAAGCACTCTATTCCCTGACAGGACATACAAGGAGTTTTCAGATCATCTTCTTTTGCCATTGACAGGTGGTAGCTGTGTAAGTTTGAATTTGACTTTGTCCTGAAATGATTACAAGCTTCGAGGTCCATGTCCACTTCCTAAATCATGCTAGAGTTTTGCCTTTGGAAATTAAATTCATATAAAGGACACACATTTCTTTCCCTCAACTCAAAGAATTGTGTTTGGATATAGGTTTCTTCTGATCAAGGTGGTAGTTAAAAAATACAATCCTGACCAGTCTTACTGTTATTAAAGCATGAATAGATCTTGGATGTGATGTATGGCCTTCTCCAACACAACCTGAAAAAAAATGGAGCCAATGACCGTATGACTTGAGAAAATGCAAGATTTTATTTCTTCCTGGATGTTACTGATAGACATATACTTTTATAGAAGCACTGCGACTAGTTGGAATGGTAAAAAAAATGTAACTTATCTCCCTGGGCTCACATAGAAACAGAAATGGTACTGTCTGATCAACTATGCTATTTCTGATGTTCTCTAGAGTCACGTATCTTGAACAGAGCCAATAAAAATGAAAAAAAAATTACACATACGCCTACCTAGACATAGTCATTCTCTTTTTTTAAAGTTTTCATATCTATTTCTATTGTCTATCTGAAAAGAAGCTAACTGCAGTTGGGTACTTGTTTCAAAACAGGAGGAAGAAAAGAGCTGGCTTTGCTAACAATTGTTGTAGCAGAATCACAGTGACACTCAAAGTATTTTAGCTTTGGAAGTTGTCCTTGTACATTAATTGACATGTCCCTGAGAGAATCAAATCACAACATGTAACTACAAACTTCTATTTTTCAAAAATTTCCTTTTGTGAAAAAATATAATATATTCATTCATTTGATTGAAAACTACAAATCAGAGCTAAAATACATGGCCTATCACTTCTGTGGAGAAACTTAACTGACTTCCAAATTAGCTTATTTTCCTCCATGGAATATCTCATTATTCTGTTTTTAACTTCTCCTTAATGTAACTTACCACATTGATATTGAAAAACATGTAAACTTAAAAATAGTCTCTCTTCTCTACTAGACTGTGAATGAAGGCTAGTAAGAACAGGATTATGTTTTTCTTATTTACTGCTGTGAAACCATAGTCTTACACAGTGCCTTGTACATAGCATGTGCTCAATAAATATCAAACGGAGGAGTTATACATCATGCCCATCACAAAATGGTACTAACATGGTTCATTTTTACCTAAATTTCTCCCTTTTTCCATTTTTCATTTCTTTATAAAAATGTGGAGATAAAAATTGGTCAGACACAAAATTTTGAGACTATCATCACAGATGTTGCAAGACTGGATACTAATATATAATACCGCTGTGCAGACGTAGGTATAATGGTGATAAGATTGTGGCCTTCAAACCCGAGAAAACTGCATACAATAAATGCTCGATAATATGCTGAACCAACTAAGTGGGTTTGTATCAGTTTTCTTTCTTAGCACTAAACTCATCAAAGACTTCTGCTTCCTATCATGGCTCTTACTCCATTGAAGGTGAAAAACCACACAAGTTTCTCAAGAAAATGATTTCCCTTTAGCTTTTAATATCATTGAAAATTATCTTAAATGTTTTCTCTGACCTCTTTTCAAACTTTCAGTCTTGAAAATAAAACTAGGATGCCTTCTAGACCTAGTCAGAAAGGGAGGTGAGGAAGCGGGACAAGTGAGGAGATGGTAATTAATCATAGCAGTAATTAATCATGCCACCTAGGGCTCTGCTTCCAAATTTGGCTGAAGATAAGAATCACTGAAACTTGATAGAAAAAAAAAAGATTACTGACTGCATCTGAGACCTACTGAACAAGAATTGCCAGGTTGATCTATATATTTAATACGTATTCCTTAAGGATTCTTATCACACAAGCCAACCTAGAAAGGACTGTTCAAGGTAGTGTAGGCTTCGGGGTAAACCCAAGTGTAGGTTACAGGAAATTGTTCAATAAATTGTGAAAGGCAGAGCACGCTGAGTACAAATGATCAAACGAGGTATGTCTGCAATATCAAGAAGCCAACAAGAGACAGAAAACTTTTCCCATTAGGTTACCATGACAGCTGCAGTTATTATGATATAAGAAAATATGGGATCTAGTCATGTAAGGTAGTTTCTTTTTAAAAATATTTGGGGTCTAACTTATATCCAGTAAAGTGTACAAGCCTGAATTCTAAGGTTTGGAAATTTTTTACACATGTATACAATCTTGTAACTCCTAACCAGATCATGATATTAACCATGTTAGTTACTCCAGAATGTTTCCTCACACCACTCCTGCAGCGATTTCTAATATGTTCTTACTGTTTGTTTGTTTGTTTTTTTTTTTTTTGAGACAGAATCTCACAGTGTTTCCCAGGCTGTAGTGCAGTAGCACAATCTTGGCTCACTGCAATCTCCACCTCCTGGGTTCAAGCAATTCTTCTGCTTCAACCTATAATCCCGAGTAGCTGGGACTACAGGTGTGCACTGCCGTGCCCAGCTAAATTTTGTATTTTTAGTAGAGATGGGGTTTCACCATGTTGGCCCAGATGGTCTTGATCTTCTGTCTTCGTGATCCACAAGCCTTGGCCTCCCAAAGTGCTGGGATTACAGGCATGAGCCACCGTGCCCGGCCATTCTTACACTTTTTAAAGTCAGTAGGCTCTTTGGCGATGTTTTGTTTCTTTTTCATTGCAGATATGTTTAATTTGTATAACCTCTCTTATTCTTGCTTGAAGAATGGCAATTTTATAATATTTTCAAAGAACTAACTTGGGTTTGTTACCTTTTCCTATTATATATTTTCTATTTCATGGAATTATGCTCTTAAATATAGATTATATTTCCTCTTTCCACTTTCTTTAGATTTAATTTGCTATTCTTTCCTAGCTATATATGAGTTAGAACCCAATGTTCCTGAATTTTAACTCTTTCCATTTTGAATACAAACAGTCTCCAACTTAGGATAGTTTGACTTACGATTTTTCAAATTTAAGATGGTGTGGAGGCAATATGCATCCAATGAAACCATACTTCAGATTTTGAATTTGGATCTTTTCCCAGGTTGGTGATATATGGTGCGGTGCTCTCTTGCAATGCTGCACAGCAGCAGTGAGCTGCACCTCCCAGTCAGCCACACCATCACGAGAGTAAATGACAGATACTGTACAGTGTACTGTGTTGCTCAGTGGTTTTGTCCAAACGAAGACTGTTAGAGATCTGAGCACACACAGCCTGAGTAGGCTGAGCTCAGTTCTTACATTCAGGAAGTTAGGTGTATTCAATGAATTTTTAATTTATGTTATTTTCAGCCTAAACTGGGTTTATCCGGTTGTAACCCAATTGCAAGTTGAGGAGCTTTATAGGGTAGACAAGTTGCAGTAAGCTAAGGTTAACT
This sequence comes from Sapajus apella, assembly GCF_009761245.1. Lineage (NCBI taxonomy): Eukaryota > Metazoa > Chordata > Mammalia > Primates > Cebidae > Sapajus > Sapajus apella. The sequence continues at coordinate 27,874,592 of NW_022436963.1, forward strand.
TATTATTGAAGAAACAATTTTTAAAAAATAAATGTCGTGTATTCCAAGCGTATGGTGCATAAATTCTATCATAGTGTACAGTAGTGTGTTAGGCCTTCGCGCTTACTCATCACTCACTTCCTGAGTCACCCAGTGACTTCTAGTCTTGTAAACTCTATTCATGGTAAGCGCCTTATATATGTGTACCATTTTTTATCTTTTATACCACATTTTTAATTGCATCTTTTTTATGTTAAGATGTACAAATACTTACCATAGTGTTACAGTTGCCTACAGTATTCAATATTGTGTCATGCTGTACTGGTTTGTAGCCTAGGAGCAGTAGGCTATACCTTGAAACCTAAGTGTGTATCAAGCTACACTATCTAGGTTTGTGTAAGTACACTCAATGAGTTTTGCACAATGACAAAATCACCTAAGAATGCTTTTCTCAGAATATATGCACATCATGAAATGATGAATGACTGTACATTTTTATTAATTATACTCCCCATGCTATGCACTAAATCTGAATATCAATATAATTCTTATCTAAAGGTCTATCATGGCATTTGCAAATACAGATTCATTTTCTTATTTTTCTTTTCTAATTTTTATGTCTCTAATTGTTACCTATTTTATAATTGCTTTGGATAACACCGCCGGAATAATATTATATATTAGTAGAAATAGTGCCCCCATCTTTTCCTTGACCCTGGCCTTAGTGGGAATGATTCTAGTGTTTTCAGATTAAAGAAGATGTTTAGTATTCAGATATGTATTTAATCATATTGTAGATATATTCATTCATTCATATTTTCTCCAGAGCTTTATTAATAACATGCATTTTATGTTATTGAAAAATTTGTCAGCATCTATGGAGATAAGTCTACATTTTCCCAGTAGGTCAATTAATATGGTAAATCATATTGACAAATTTCCTAACTTGGAATCTTCCTTTTATTTCTGATATAAAACCAATTTGGCCATTTATATGATTTTCCTAATGTGTGATAATGCTGAGACTGATATTTCATTTAAGTTTTTGACTTTGTTATTTTATTCATAAGTGATTTTAATCTATAGTTTTTTCCTGCATTTTCTTTATCAAGTTTACCTATTAATGTTATAATGTTTTCATAAAAACAATTTGGATGTTTTCCTTTCTGTTCCATATTCTGTAATAATTTATTTACTATGGGTACTATCTCTTTTTCTCCTACGGAAAGTTGTTAAGCTGTATTTTCCTAAGAAATATCATATTTCATCTAGATTTTCAAATACATTTGCATGAAGTTATACCGAATAGTCCTTTCATGATTTAAAAATTTCCTCTCTATTCGTAGTGATCTCTCTTTGCCATTTCTTATTTTGTATATTTTTGCTTCCTCTTTTTGTCTAAAACTATTTACTCCCAATTCTGTGTATATTCTGTCTTATGTTGGTAATAACTGTGTATCTTATAGTGATATTATATATATTGGGTTTTGTCCCTGGTTCCTGGCTTATAACTCCCATAGCGCTTATTAGTCTTTTGTTGGAATGTTGAGTGTTTTAGGCATCAGGGGCATTCTCTGATGCCTCAAACTCTGACATTCTCCTGCCTTTCTTTCACTTGCTCCAATGCAGGAATCTAATGTTTCCCTGCCTTTCTAATTGTGGGGTTTAAGACCCTGCCATGAGAGGGTCCCACCCTATACCCTGGGGGAAGGAATGCTGATGTTAATAAGCTTCCATTAAAAATCCAGGAGGACAAGTTTCAGAGAACTGAACACGTGGAGGATTCTGAGCATCCTCCATGCCAGTGAGGTCATGGAAGCTTTGTACCCTTTCCCCTATACCGCACACTACTCAGCTCTTCATCTGTATCTTTTACAGTCTTCTTTATAGTAAACTGGTAAATGTCAAATATGTTTACCTGAGTTCTGTGAGCTGATCCAACAAATTAATTGAACCCAAAGAGGGAGTCCTGGGAATCCAAATTTGAAGACCGTCAGTTGAAAGTTTTGGAAGCCTGAACTGGCAACTGGTGTGTGTGTGTGTGTATGTTTGTAGCAGGGGAGAGTCTTGGGGCTGTTTTAATTTGTATGCTTTTACTTCCACATATTACCTATATAATAATCAATAAGCATTTTGATTTCGCATTCTCTTTCCCTTATCCTTCAATATTCTTAGTTGTCATTTTTCTTCTTTCAGAGTATCTAATGATTTTTTATAATTTTTTACCCTTGACCACTGATATGGTTTGGCTGTGTCCCCACCCAAATCTCACCTTGAATTGTAGTTCCCGTAATCCCATAATGTATGAGAGGAAGCTAGTGGGAGGTAATTGAATCACGGAGACAGTTAACCTTATGCTGTTCTTATGATAGTGAGTTCTCACCAGATCTTATGGTTTTATAAGGGGCTTCCCCCTTTGCTAGTCACTTCTCTCTCTTGCTGCCATGTGAAGAAGGATGTGTTTCCTTCCACTTCTGCCATGATTGTAATTTTCCTGAGGCCTCCCCAGCCATGCAAAATTATGAGTCAATTAAACCTCTTTTCTTTAAAAATTACCTAGCCTCAGGTATTTTCTTCATAGCAGTGTGAGAAGGGACTAATACAGTAAATTGGCACCAGAGAGAGTGAGGTGCTGTCACAAGGGTACCTGAAAATGTGGAAGTGACTTTGGAACTAGTTAACCGGCAGAGGTTGGGACAGCTTGAAAGGCTCAGAAGAAGACAGGAGAATGTGGGAAAGTTTGAAACTTCCTAGGGACTTGGAGGTCTAAGAAGACAGGAAAATTTGGGGAAGTTTGAAATTTCCTAGAGACTTGTTGAATGTCTGTGACCAAAATGCTGATAGTGGTATGGACAATAAAGTTCAGGCTGAGGTAGTGTGAGATGGAGATGAAGAACTTATTGGGAAGTGGAATAAAGGTCACCCTTGCTATGCTTTAGGAAACAGACTGGCAGCTTTTTACCACTGCCCTAGAAATATGTGGAACTTTGAACTTGAGAGAGATGATTAGGGTATCTTGTGGAAGAAATTTCCAAGCAGCAAAGCATTCAAGAGGTGACAGAGCATAAATGTTTGGAAAATTTGCAGCCTGACAATGCAGTAGAAAAGAAAAACCTATATTGGGTTTTGGGGGGAGAAATTCAAACCAGCTGCATACATTTGCATAAGTAATGAGGACCTAAATGCTAATCACCAAGACAATAGGGAAAATGTCTCCAAGGCATATTAGTGACTTTCACAGCAGCCCCTCCCATTGCAGCCCTGGAGGCCTAGAAGGCAAAAAATGGTCTCCTGGGCCAGGCCCAGGGCTCCCTGGCTGTGTGAAGCTGTGGTCTTGGTACCCTGCCTCCCAGATATTCCAGCCATGGCTAAAAAGGGGCCAAAGTACAGCTCAAGCCATAGTTTCAGAGGGTGCAAGCCCCATGCCTTGGCAGCTTCCATGTAGTGTTGAGCCTGCGATGCACAGAAGTGAAGAACTGAGGTTTGGGAACCTCTGTCTAGATTTCAGAGGATGTCTGTAAATGCCTGGATGTGCAGGGCAGAAGTTTGCTGCAGGTGTGAAGCCCTCATGGAGAACCCCTGCTAGGGCAGTGAAGAAGGGAAATGTGGGATTCAAGCCCCCCCACAGAGTCCCAACTGGGGCACCACCTAATGGAACTGTGAGAAGAGGACCACCATCATCCAGATCCCAGAATGGTAGATCCAATGACAGCTTGAACTATACACCTGGAAAAGCCACAGATACTCAATGCCAGCCTGTGAGAGTAGCTGGGATAAGGGCTCTACTACGCAAAGCCACAGGAGCAGAACTGTCCAAGGCTGTAGCAGCCCACCTCTAGCATTAGTGTGATCTGGATGTGAGACGTGGAGTCAAAGGAGATCATTTTGGAGCTTTAAAATATAATTACTGTCTCATTGAATTTCAGACTTGCATGAGACCTATAGCCACTTTGTTTTGGCCACTTTCTCCCATTTGGGATGGGCATATTTACCCAATGTCTGTACTCCCATTGTATCTAGTAAGTAACTAATTTTCTTTTGATTTTACAGGCTCATAGGTGGAAGGGATGTGCCTTGTCTTAGATGAGACTTTGGACTTGAACTTTTGAGTTAATGCTGGATGAGCTAAGACTTTGGGGGACTGTTAGAAAGACATGATAATGTTTTGAAATGTAAGAAAATGATGTTTCAGAGGGGCCAGAGGTGGAATGATACGATTTGGCTGTGTCTCCACCCAAATCTCATCTTGAATTACAGTTCTCGTAATCCCCATATGTCATAGAAGGGACTTGGTGTGAGGTAATTGAATCAGGGGGGGCAGTTACGCTCATGCTGTTCTAGTGACAGTGAGTGAGTTCTCATGAGATCTGAGGTTTTATAAGGGACTTCCCCCTTTTCTCAGCACCTGTCTCTTGTTCTGCCATGTAAAGAAGGATGTGTTTGCTTCCACTTCTACCATGATTGTAAGTTTCCTGAGGCCTCCACAGCCATGCAGATCTGTGAGTCAATTAGACCTCTTTCCTTCATAAAACCCAGTCTTGGGTATTTCTTCATAGCAGCATGAGAACAAACTAATACAACCACTTCCTTACTTTAGTCTTAGCCCTACAATTAAATATATAAAATACTCACTATGACTCCATCTGCTGTAATCTCCTCAGTCATTTCTTGGTTAGATAAAGCTTATACTTTAGTAATGTGACTACTGGTACAATATGGTTTAAGACTATTCTATGTTGCCATTTTTTGCTTTAATTATTTTGAATTGTCAATTTTTGTCTTCGTGTTCTTATAATTTGTGTTGAGAAGCAGTCATTATCATTGTGGTTCCCTGAAAGTAATGTATTTTCCTTTATTCCTTAGGATGCTTTCAGGTCTTTTCTCTTTATATTTGATTTTCAGCAGTTTGACTATGATGTGCCTATGTGTGGTTTTCTTTGTATTTATGCTGCATGTGTTTTACTGAGCTTTCTGCAACTTGAGTTGGTGATTTTAATTAAATTTGGAATATTCCCAGCTATTATTTTCAATCATAGTTAATACAACTATCAAACATTATTTGTATTCTTTTGTCATACATAATCTATTTTTGAACTTTTGCTTTTAGAAATTCTTTTTGCTTTGGCCGGTGAGAATATAGCAAATTTTATCTAGCAGAGACTTTAAAAGTATCATTAAATCTTGAGATCACTGTGTGAAAAAATGGACTAGCCTTCTGGGAATCAGAAACTACATAGAGCAGAGAGGTGCCATCTCAGTGAGGCTTCCTCTAACCAACTTTGCTACCAACCGCACATGTGATTTGAGGTCAATCTGTAACATAAAGACCTAGTAAATCAATCAGATGATGTTAGAAAATGAGAAAGCCCAGCAGCTACCAGCTTAGGCAGTCCAGACCGGATGGCCACACAAGACAATCCAAAGAAATCATAAGCTAAATAAAACAGTTGGTTTAAGCCCCTAAGGTTTGTACAAAGTTAACTAATACATTCTCCTGTGTTGCATTATTTTATATGAGTCAATCTTCTTTGTTATTGTATCTCTTCTAGTAGAATGTTTGTTAACATTTTTGTGTTGACCCTAGAAATTACAAAATATTTATTTATGATAATCTACTTGATGCTGGTGTGTTTTCCACGTACCAATCAGTGTTTGAAGATTATAGCAATTTAATTCCATTTATCCTATCTCACTTTTCTTTTTTAATATTTTTGTTACATATTTTATCTCTACAGCTCAACAAAACATTGTTACTTTAAATGAGGAAATGGCAAACAAGAGGCTGTAGAATATCAGCCTGCTTTTTATTAAAGTTTTATGAGAACACAGCTGCTGTGGTTTAAATGTGCCCTTCCCGAAAAAAATTCAGGTTTTGCCAATGTGATAATAATAACACCTGGGGACTTTAAGAGGTGATTAGGCCACGAGGGCTCCTCTCTGCTGAATAAAATTAAGGTCATTATTTAAAAAGGCTTCGTGTATTTGCTTGCTTGCCTTTCCACCTTCTGCCATGTTAGGGTATGGTGCTCCTCCCTTCTAGAAGATGGGTTCCCTCACCAGACAACCAAACATGTGGATGCCTTGACTTTGGACGTCCCAGCCTCCAGAACTGTGAGAAAGTGCATTTATGTTCTTAACAAATTATTCAGTGTCAGGTATTTTGCTGTAGCGGCAACAATAGACTGAGAAAATGCCCACAGCTGTTTATTTTTGTATTGTCTATGTTTTCACACTACAGTGGCCGTGGTTGAGTAGTTGTGACAGAGACTGTGTGGTCTGTGAAACTTAAAGCATTTGCTATTAAAAAAAAGCTTCGCAGACCTTCATTTTAGACAGTCTATGAATTTGCATGTTTACCCCAATATTTACATTTCTAGGGCTTTTCTACACTTTCAGTTTCATTTGAGAGAGTTTTATTTCACCTTCATTTTTGATTGATATTTGTTTTTCATGTTGGCATTTTTTGTTTTCCATTATTTTAGTTGTCATTTTGTCTTTTTGTTCCCATAATTGTGTTAAGAAGCAGTAATGATCATTGTGGCTTCCTGAGAGTTGTGTATTCGCCTTTATTCCTTAGGATGCTTTTAGGGCTTTTCTCTTTAAACCTGGTTTTCAGTAAGTTGACTATGATGTGCCTATGAGTGGTTTTTGTTTGTTTGTTTGTTTTTTTAATTTATTTATCTTGCATGTGTTTTACTGAGCTTTTTGCAACTCATGCTGCCAATATGAATTTTATTTGGAATATTTTCAGCCATTTTCAAATATTTCTAATCTTTGTCTTCTAATTTTTGCGTTTGGGGTTATATATATGTTTGAACATTACACTGTGTCCCACATCTCTTGTATTGTTTCTTTCACATTTAAAAATTTTTTTTCTCATCGGGTTTCCTTTGGCGTATTTCTTGTGACCTGTCATTGAGTTGACTAATCTTTTCTTCTGCTATGTCTCATATAAAACCTATCTAATGACTCATGCTTCATTGTATGTACAGTAACTTATTGTTTTTCGCATTGTGAATGTTGTATCTTTTGAGAATCTTCCACTGTACATATACGCTTCCAGTGTTAATTAAAATAAAGTGGTTTTTTTTTGGAGCCAGGGTCTCATCTGTCACCCAAGCTGTAGTGCAGTGGTGCGATCTCAGCTCACAGCAACCTCTGCCACCTGGGATCAAGAGATCCTATCACCTTAGCCTCCCGAGTAGCTGGTAGTGTGCACCACCACACCCAGCTAATCTTTGTATTTTTTGTGGAGAGAAGTTTGGCCATGTTGCCCAGGCTGACCTCATCCTCCTGGGCTCAAGTGATGTGCTCACCTGGGCCTCCCAAAGGGCTGGGATTACAGGTGTGAACCATGATGATCACCCTCGAAGTGAATCTTTACACATGTTTTTGTTAATCTTTCCTTGCTCCATTTTCCCCGCTAGTGCCATGCCTTCCCAGATGCTAGTCACTTTAGCTTTCCTAATTCTAATCCGTTTCCTCCACTCAACAAGACGGCTTCTTTTTGTGTTTTAAGCTGCTGTGGTTTGGTTTCAGAAAATATCTGCAGAGGAAAGCTGTGTTTTTCTTCTCTCAAGAATTTATAACCTTGTATTGCTTGCTGTCCTATGCCTTCAAACAGTCATTTGATGTGTGTTTTCAGTTTTTAATTTTGTTCACAATGGATGACGAGTTTGAATTGGCTACTTTGGCTAAAGTCAGCTACAAGCTAGTTCTTGGCCTCTGAGATGTTCAGCAGCAGGTAGCAGGGCTGGGTTTGAATGGTAGAATTCTATTCCTATGTCTAAACTGGTAAATAAAAGGACTGGATACACATACACAAACAAAAATCCCAGATACTTATTTCTAGGTAAGTTAACAAAACTATGATTCCTGAATGAAAGCAACATCAAAAATAAGCCAGTTTTTGGAACTCTTTATGAGGTGAAACTTTGATCTGAGGAATAAGACCAAAACTCAGTGATTTTATTGGGATCATAACCTTGTTATCACATATTTCAATTGATTGTGGGTCATCTGTGTATTAAGCTAGGGTTTTCTTGTTTCTGTTGTTGGTTTTTTGTTTTTGAGACAGTGTTTCACTCAGGCTGGAGCATAGTGGGATAATCATCGGTCACTGAAAGCTTGAACACCTGGACTCAAATGATCCTTGCACCTCAGCCTTCTAAGTAACTGGAATTACAGGCATGAGCCACCCTGCTTGGCTAATGTTTTCAATTTTTTGTTGAGGGTTCTTGCTTTGTTGCCCAGGCTGTTCTCAAACTACTGGCCTCAAATGATCCTCCTACCTCGGGCTCTCAGAGTGCTCGGATTACAGATATGAGCCACCATCCACCATGTATGGCCCTACCTAGGGGTTCTTAAATTTCCATTAGGTACAAGGATGATCCTAACATCTGGGATTATATTGTTTCCACAGATGAGAATCACGTGGCATCAATTCTGAATGAAAAAAGGAGGCATGGCCTTGGAAAATTACAGGAGATTTGTTTTTAGTTGATGACACTGGATAATCTAATTTGATTAAAAAAGTGAGATTTGAATAATAAGTCAATCACATAGTGACAGACAACCATTTTGCTTAACTCGAATTTACAATAAAAAATAGTAAAGGAGAAATACCCTGCTCCTTCACAGCGAAGATTCACTCAAGTTAAAGAAGGGGAACCTCTAAGATTGAAGTGCCCTAATTAATATAGTGCTTATTAATTATAGACTTCAAAAAGCTTTTATTTTCAAAGTTTAGAAGCTCTGTTGACCTTAAAATGTCTTATTATGCACATCTTTACCTCACCTTGCCGCTGGGGAAGAACAAATTTTAACTCTGATCTGCTAGCTCATTTATTAAATAAATGAGCATTTTAGATGGTTGGTTCCTAGGCCTTTTTTATTTTTTCCTTTGAGTGTGTGACAGAAACAAGATAATAACAGTCTCTAAAGTGTCTTTTGCTGTTCCTAGTAAAGGAGGACTTTTAGGACTCTGTGCTATATCCTATGGCTTCTAGGCCTTACTTGGCATGGTGGTAAATAATGAGGTGTGAACCAGAGAAACAGATTGAGGGGAAGATCTACATTTAGAAGAGTAGAAAATTACTTTTGGTAGAAAATTAAGTGTAACTGAACGGAGGTGAAGAAGAGAATATTTAACATTTGCCAGTCACTCTTATAAATACTCAGCATGAAAATTAGCTCATTTGCCTTCACAACAACCTACAATGAAGGTAGTGTAGGAGACACTACTAGTTGTTTACCTGATATCCTGTTGGCCCCTGTTTCCATATTAATAACATTTAGTTTTGTTTTGGGTGATGGTCCAGAGGTTGCTCACCTTCTGAGTTTCCCATGCAGTCATTTTGGACATTGAGTGCCAATGGATATCAGTAGTAGGGTTAGAGGAAAGCTTTCTCATTAGTTACCCATGCAACTCCATCCTCTGCTTCTTCTTCCCTTGCCTTAAATACGGACTTAGTGACTGAAGCGACCACCTGTGAAATGAGTGAATGGCACAGAAAATTGCAGAGCAGAGGCCCTTACATTGTTGAGTTCCCAAACAAAGGGCAGCTACCACCTAACATCAGAGTTGCTACATGAGAAATTGATACCCAGATCTGTTTAAGCAATGGATTATGTTTCTAGCCGCTGAGTTCATTGCTAGATACCACTGGTAGCCCTTCTTACTCCACAGTTGAAAAAATTGTGTCACAGTGAGTTTAAATAACTTGTATAAGATCACGGAGAAAATATAAAACTGATGAGGGAGGTTGCTTGGGTTGAACTGAAGAGATGGATTTTAGAGCTTGCATTGGGGGTGGAAAGTATTTGTGGGGCATCTTCTAGGGTTGCGTTAGATACTAATAGTGAAATTAGGGAAAAATTGCTTTTCATTAAAAATTTGCTTTTCATTATAAATAAACTTTGGCATTTCTTTCAGAGACACTGTGGCAAAGTTTTAGATAGTTTAATCCAGAAATAAAAGCTATCATATTTTATTGATGTAAATATGAAAAGCATTTAGTGCATACCTAGCACATTTTAAGCACTCAATAAAGATTGTTTCAAATACAACAATGATATGATAAAAGTGCCATGCAGACTTCAAAAATAAAATAATTAACTTGCAAGTGTAGGTATGATTTGAATTCCTTATTATCATATTTAAAGATGTATAAAACATTAATGATTCAGCAGATGGTTACCGAGTACCTATATGTGCAACATTTCACGGATGATAGCTTGGTGAATGAGTCAGAATTATTTCCCTTAAGAAGCTTAGAACCAAGGAGGAAATATCAATAGTTTATTTCATATTATAGCATAATATCATATATTTTAATGTAACAGCTTCTATTTAACTGAATATTAGACTTAAATAAAGGTATATTTGATATACTATGAGAATACAGAAAAATGAGTGATCAACTATGCTCGAAGGTAGGATAAGTTATACAGCAGTTATCTTTTGAGCTGGAGGTTGAAGGATACATTATACACAAATAGATGAGATGTCAACAGAGCAGGGGTTGGAATGAAAGACGTCTTAAATGGAACAAACAATTGATAGGGAAGATGCTCAGCAAGTGCTAGTTATTTGTTGATGCTGGAGTACAGATTCGTTGGAAAGATGAACTAGATTATGCTTGGATTAGTCCATTCTCATCCTGTTAATAAAGGCATACTTGAGACTGGGTAATTTATAAAGCAAAGAGATTTAATTGACTAAGAGTTCAGCATGGCTGGGCAGGCTCCAGGAAACAGAATAATGGTGGAAGGGGAAGCAAACATATCCTTCTTTATATGGTGGCAGCAAGGAGAAGTGCTGAGCAAAAGGGGGAAAGCCCCTTACAGAACCACCAGGTCTCCAGAGAGTTTACACACTATTCTGAGAATAACATAACGGTAACCACACCCATGATTAAATTACCTCCCTCTAGGTCCCTCCTATGACATGTGAGGATTATGGGAACTACAATTCAAGATGAGATTTGGGTGGGGACACAGTCAAACCATATCAATGCTCTAGAAAAGCATGGTATGGTCTGTCTTTAGTATGAGGTTAGGATTCTTTTGACAACTGAGGGAAAAGGCATATTAGTTCTTTAGGGAAAACAAATCTCTCAACAATATGAAGGATGATTTGGCAACGGGGAGATGAGTTGTAGGAACAACTAACTCCACACTTGCATATGCAAATGGCTTTCTTGAAGCTGATGGCAGTTATATGTAATACAGTTAATATGAAGCCCATTTCGCTGACGAAAAGATTGTGACCTGGGAAATCTAAAATACTTGACTACAACACAGGTTGTAGGTAGGAGTAAGAGAAGATAGTAAGTACCCTTGATTCAGATGATTAAGACTGTAACTGGGGAAAGAACAATGAAATTCATCTAAAAAGGCTGCAGAAAGAGTTTTGGAAAATTTTATAGGAATTGACAGAAGATGTATGGAAAATAAAACTTAAGCTGAAGGTTTCCATTCTTGGTGAATATAGGAAAAGATGCACTTTAGTGAAGGGGACTTACATTGGGTATGTTTGGACTCAAAAGAGAGGTCATTCTAATTCGGAAATAAGCAATGTGCAGTTGAAACTCAGTAAACAGAAGTGAGCTCTACTGTGAGAGTTGCAGAATGGTGGAAAGAGCCCAAGAAGTAAAGAAATGCGTATGAGATCTTTGGGAGTGCCTACATATAAAGAGATAGGTTAAAAAAGAAGGTCTTTGAAAATGTTATTGAATAGATTATTATTTGCTTTTCTTTTGTCCCTTGTCTTGCATGATGAAATAGATTAAACATGGCTGTTTCTGTTGGATGCAGTTAGAAAGGACTTACGCATAATCATTCAGATTTTTGACTCATGTATTTTTTTCTCATTATTTTGTCACACAGGTAGATTTTTGCAGTAGCTTTCTAGGTATCTCATTAGAAAATGACCAGAATTTCAGTGAAAATCGTGGACTGATTTTCTAGGGGACATTACCTAAAAACGAGGAAATAGCTCCAGAATATAAAGAAGATACATTTACAATCAATCTCATTTTTTCAGAAAAACAAAAAAACAATTAACAGACAGAAACCATATTTGTTCTACACATTTACGAATGTGGCGTGGTAGGACTATCGATACAAAGAAGGAGGAGTTTTGTCTCAACAGTCTGCCAAGGTTTCTCTGTGACTGAAAACAAACCTAGATGTAAATGCTGTCTTAGCCCCATCCCTCCCTCTGCTAAGTCTCCCTCCATCCCCTCCCCCCGCATCCCCTGTAAAAATAATTCCTATAAGATTATTTTAGCAACTAAAGCCACCTTTTCCACTTGTATACCAGGCACAGAGAATTTCTACTGGCCTGGCTTCGAATACTTAATTTCTGGACACATCTGTTTCTCTTTAGGAGTTAACTTCTAAAAGTAACCTTTCAGAAGATGAAAAGGAGGCATGAAACATTTTCATTTTCTTGAAGAATCTTGTTTTTCCTCTCTCAGGAGACAGTCACACTGGGGAACTGTCTGGTTCGCTTTAAATGAGAGCTACTTGTTTCATTTAAAAAAAAAAAAAAAAAAAAAAACAAATGAAAGAGGGAAAACAGGTGGTTTGTAAGCAGACACATACCAGAACAGATTTTCCTTTAATTTGTGCCAATTAGCTGACCAAGAGAGTCTAAGGTTCCTCTTTGTTTCAAAAAGCGGGACAAAACTGTGCTATCTAACTACTCCCCAAACATTATAAATCCCAAATCCATTTCCAAGCGTAACTTTCACCTTTACCACTTCCCTTTCCAACACTTGTGTTTTCTCACTTAAAATCAAAGAGCAAGAGGGATAATTGCAAACATAATTATGTAATGAAGGGCCCTTTATGTGGCGTGTGGTTAATTATAGCTGCCCAATTATGCCTCTAAAGGGAACCCCTTGTATTTGCCCTTCCCACTGTTGTTGATAGATGTAATTGAAAACCGTTGGAACAAATTGATTTTCATATAATTAGTATATTAAAATCAGATGATTTGCCAGATCATAATAAATTTGGATATTTACCCTCCCCCACCATTTGTGCTCTTAAGCATTTTGAGGACTCTTGGGAGATTGATATGCTTTATTTTTATATTAGTCATCCCACATAAAGCTCCTTACAGAGCTTATATGGCAGAAAAGGGATTATTGACTTTGAATCCTTTACTGGGAAATGTCTATGGTGGGTCAGATTAGCAGTCAGAGAGGTTTGTCTCGGGTTTTTTGTTTGTGTAACTGGAAAGAGTATTAATTTTCTTTTTTTAATCAATGGCATTGTTCCATCTCTCCCTCTTCCTTCCTTCTCTTGTCCCCTTCCTAGAAGGCAGCCAGGTTTGGGCCTATATGAGGTGGGGGGCTATCAAATTGGGGCAGTGGGCATCTGGTATCAAGTCCCCTGTAAAGAGGGTGCCCCAGCTATGCAGAAGCTTAATGGGGTCAGAAGCTTGAGGTAATAAATTCATCCACTGAAAGATAAGTGGGGCTGGTTTTCCTATTCTTGGGGAATGCAAATACAAATACAGAAATGGAAAAGTTAGAGTGAACCCTCTTTTGGGATTTGGATAAAAGTACTGATGTGAAGGCCTGTTTTCAACCTACATAGATAGACATACAAGTAAATATAGATATAATATAGATCTAATATCCATAGGGAGGGGAGGGGTTGGGTACAGCAACATCCCAGTAGCACTGAGCCTACCTGGCACCCGTATCTTGGTTTCTAAAAACCATTATCCACTAAAAGGAAGCAGGGATCCTTGGAGAAACGTCCCATTTTAGGGCTGCCACAGGGAAAGAAAAGGGAACCTGCAGCATTGTGTTGGGCCAGTAAGGAATTGTCCAAAGCACGCTGGGGCCATGTCAAAAGGACACGAAAGCCATATTGAAAGTGCTGTCACTGGCCAAATCAAGAAAAATTTGAGCAACTACCACAGCAACAATACAAAAATGATAGCAATGGATTATAATCTATTGAATAAATAGTTCTACATGAGATAAATAAATGGATAAAGGGAGTAGATAGGACTTTCTTTTTTAGGGTAGAATGTTAACTACTAAGGTAGAAGGAATGACAGAATTAGAAAATCCCCATGTGAACCTTCATGATAAACATTAATTTATAAAAGAACTGGCAATGGATGTTAAAACCAGTGAGTGAAATTGGTACAAGAAATGGGATTTTATGTAATCTCAAAGCTTCTACCCACAAAAATATTTATTCTCTATAAGCAGAGGGTGTAATTTTACAAAGGTGAAGTCTGGAAGAAACCTTATGTTTTTTGAGATGGGGTCTTTTTCCGTTACTCATGCTTGAGTGCAGCTGGGCTCAGGTGATACTCCTCCTGCTGCTACCAGAGTGGCTGAGACTGCAGGCAAGTACCACCATGTCCAGCTAATTTTTTTGTTTAATTTTTTTGTTTAATTTTTAGTAGCACGAAGATCTTGCTCTATTGCCAGGCTCAAGGGATCCTCTCACTTCAGCCTCCCAAAGTGCTGGGTTTACAGGTGTGAGCCACTGTGTCCGCCTTGACAGATACCATCTCAATCAAGTGATCAAAATTAACATTAGCACTTATGGAAAAAGCCAGTATCTTGTGCCACACAATAAGACTCAATGAGAGGAAATTGGTGTCACTTCTGTAATATTCCAGCCAAAATGCACAACTTGGGTCTAGTTATGTGAAATCATTAAATAAATCTAATTTGAAAGGCATTCTTCAATAGTACTGACCTATAATGTTCATGAATGACTTAAGAAAGTCAAGTCAAAACTGAGGAATGTTCCAGATTGAAAGAGTCTATAGGGACATTATACTAGGGTACAACTGTGATCTGGGATTGGACTCTCCTATAAAGGTCATCACTGGGATAATTAGTAACACTTGCATGTGTTCTGTGGGTCAAGGTTGTTGGGTATTCTTTTGTATGATGCTTAGATGATATGTTTTGAAAATTTGATATTTTTTCTTCAAAATGAAGGAGATAAATGATGTTAGCAAAGCACGTCATTACAACGCTGTTCCTTATATGTATGAAAAGGATACTTATAAATGGTTATCCGTCAATGCCACCATACTGCCAACTACAGCATAAGCTCTGTGAGCCGTGAAACCCTATATATTGTGTATACTTCTAGTGGGGTCCAATAAATACCTATTAAATAGATATGTGAATGACCAGATAAATAGTACTTTCTCATGATATGCTCAGTGAACAAATGACTTGACAGTAGGTAGAATCTTAGAGTGCTTTTGTTTGGTAGCAAAAAGCAATTTCTGTTCTGTGGATGCCTTCATTCAGGTAGACAATATTGCATCTTGCTTTGCATAGTACTTAAGAACACATCTCAATGAGAGGCTTTCTGTGTTAGAAACGTGGTTGAGTACCTCAGTGAGGTGTAAGCCTAGCCCAAACACTTTTATTTCCATGACTTGGTTTCTTTACATGTGAAATGGGATGATTACCTATTAAGGTCATCCTCTTAGGGCTCTGGGTGGTTACAAGGCAGATAAATGTAACTGCAGTGAAGGAGTAAGAAGAACACAGAAAAATTCACCTCTGCTGCTTTTAAGATGTAATATACATGATGCACACACAAGGGATATCTGAATTTTTGTGGTCTGACAAACTGCATTGGGGTAATCACAAACAAGGAGAAGGGAGCTACTAACACCAATGTTCACCCCCCGCCCTTTTTTTTTTTAAGACAACTCTTGCTCTGACCCCAGACTGGAGTGCAGTGGCATGATCTCAGCTCACTGCAACCTCTGCCTCCTGAGTTCAAGCAATTCTCCTGCCTCAGCTTCCCCAGTAGCTGGGATTACAGGTGTCCATCACCATGCCTGGCTATGGTTTTTCTTTTAGTAAAGACAGGCTTTTACCATGTTGGCCAGGCTGTTCTCAAACTTTTGACCTCAAGTGATCCACCCGCCACAGCCTTGCAAAGTGCTGGGATTATAGGTATGAGCCACTGTGCCTGGCCTAATGTTCACCAATTAATCGATTTAGTTATAATTTATCCTTTATATACTGAGTACCTACTGGATGCTAAGAAGTATTCTAAGTATCGATGATATGCCAGTTAACAAAATATTTTAAAAAGGTTGCCTCAAATATAAATGTGCATAGATATTACTCACAGAGTTCTTGATTCTTTTGTCTGGACAGAGCTCTAGCAGATGCACTTTTTAAGAAGCACTTCTAGTAGTCACTAATAGACATTACTGGTAGTAATGTAAAGATGCTTGCCATTATCTCATTTAATCCTTATAAGAACTCCATGAATTATGTATTATTATTGTTAGTTTATAGGTGAGCAACCTAAGACTTAGAGAAATTCATGTCTTGCTCTTGGCCACATGGCTCGCAAGAGGCAGATTCAGAACACTAACTCGGGTCTGTCCAACACTAAAGCCAGCTCAACAGGAGCCTGCTGTCTTAATAGTTTCAGAAAGTAGAGCCCTGGACTTAGGAAGACCATGGAGCAGACAGAGCAGCAATTTGGATGCAGTGAACAGCAGAATATGATGGCTGAGACTGGGTGCCTGTCTTTAGTCTAAGAGTACAGTTACACTCTGATTCCATTTAGGGACATTATGCAGCTGAATTCAGGAACATTCAAAAGTCAGTGATGGAGACTCAAAAATGTGTGAGAAAAAGATGACTATGTTAGCTGCAGTTGTATTAAAAGAAAAAGAAAAAAAGTAAAACTTTTACCCAACACTAGATGACACCAAATACTTCAGTCTCACCTGTGTGTGCATACGATATTCATTCTAAATCCATTATGGTGTGAGACCGGGAAACACTGCAAGAAATTGGGGATCTACCACCCTTCATCTTAGTTTATACAAAGTAAACTGGAGTCATGACTGCCTTTTGCCATGGTCAAACCCTATTGTATTTATGTCAAGCCGATTTCTATCTGCAATCCTTTCCTCTCACAGGCATTCTTGTTTCCAATAAACAAAGAATAGCCCAAAGCTTCATGGGTGAAGAACACATGAGGCTGAGATTTATTATTTTTGCTCTTTTTCTCTTTTTCTTTAAACAAAACTTCTGTGCAAATATATGTCCCTCTTGGCTTTTCTCCCAGTCCCCTTTTGTCAAAGAGCCATCACTTTTTACCTTCTAATGAATCAGAGGCCTTGTCTTCAGAGGACTTCAAAAAGCTTTCAAGTTGGTCGGTTTTGTGCTTCAGTCGTGATAGCCGCAAGCTAAAAATGTGCAAGAATTGCAGAAACAAGTTCTAGAATGAAGTTTCTGGAGTTAATAGTGAGAGTGCCAATCACACTCAATACTAGTTACAAAACTTTTTCTGAAATACATTCTTATGGTGAGAAGTCAGCTTTGGAAGACTTAGGAAGGATATAGGAAATGAAGTTTGGTTTTTAAGACATTATTTCTTAAACACTGGAATCACACATAATATGTATTAAAAGTGAAGATTCTTGGGCCCCTCCAGAAAAATAATTCAAGATTTGAGGAATTTTTGCATTTTTAAAATGCACACTCGAGTTTCAGCTCTCCTTCACTAAACATTGATGCATTTTATTAATAAATAATGCTTTTTTTTTTTTTTTTTTTTTTGAGCAGCTGAGTAATGCTTTGCGTGAGCAGCTCAAGCCAGCCACCAGGATGATATACCTCCCTGCCTAAAGACTCCAAATTAAAACAACAACAAAAACAATAAGTTGCAAGTCTTTCCATTATATAAAATAGGCCAGGCACATATGTACTAGTTGCTATATATTCTATTAAATTCTTACAGCTCTGTGGTACCTATATCGTTTTTTTCTTTCATTTTCTTTTTTTTTTTTTATTATACTTTAAGTTCTGAGATACTTGTACAGAATGTGCAGTTTTGTTATGTTGTATTGGACCGAGCGTAGAAATTTATCACCAAGACAAAAGTATGCCAGATTGCAGGGTCATTTATTATGCCGGCAACCACAGAGGACTCAGGTCTCTCCAACCTGTGGTGTCAAAAGGAGGGTGCCAAGACTTTTTATACCCGAAAAACCACCTTGGGAGTGGGGGTGAAGAGCGGGGATGGGGATGAAAAGGTTTCGGACATTCCAAGGGCTAGGGGATTCTGTGATTCACCTCCTGGGCGGAGACAAGGGCGGGGGTCTCCGGACATTCCAAGGTCTAGGGGACTTTTGTCATTCTGTTTGTTACTTCAGTGGTTTACAGAAGTCAAGATATACATTTGTTTACACATTGTCTGGGTGGTGATAGAAGTCACAGATTTTAGCAGTTACTGATAAGAAAAGGTAAGCAGCTTTACATAGTTTTGCAGAACAAACTAGCAGTTCTATTTACAGCGGCTAAGAACAGTAGTTATTGTGAGGAGAATGGGACAGCCATTGCAACTTATTTAAAAACAGTTTTGCATTTTATAAAAATAGCGTTGCTCAGATTCTGGCTCAGGCCAGCACAATATCACAGTTACATAGGTATACATGTGCCATGGTGGTTTGACGCACCCATCAACCCATCATCTACATTGGGTATTTCTCCTAATGCTATCTCTCCCCTTGCCTACCACCCTGTAAGAGGCCCTGGTGGGTCACGTTCCCCTCCCTGTGCCCATATGTGCTCATTGTTCAGCTCCCACTTGTGAGTGAGAACATGTGATGTTTGTTTTTCTGTTCTTGAGTTAGTTTGCTGATAATGATGGTTTCCAGCTTTATCCATGTCCCTGAAAAGGACATGAACTCATTCTTTTTTATGGCTGCATAGTATACCATGGTGTACATGTGCCACATTTTCTTTATCCAGTCTATCATTGATGGGCATTTGGGTTTGTTCCAAGTCTTTGCTATTATGAATAGTGCTGCAATAAACATACATATGCATGTGTCTTTATGGGAGAATGATTTGTAATCCTTCAGGTGTATGCCCAGTAATGGGATTGCTGGGTCAAATGGTATTTCTAGTTCTAGATCTTTGAGGAATCGACACACTGTCTTCCACTATGGTTGTACTAATTTACACTCCCAACAGCAATTTTGTAAAAGTATTGCTATTTCTCCACAACCTCTCCAGCATCTGTTGTTTCCTGACTTTTTACTGATTGCCATTCTAACTGGCATGACAAGGTATCTCATTGTGGTTTTGATTTGCATTTCTCTGCTGGTGACTGACGATGAGCTTTTTTTCCCCATATGTTTGTTGGTCACATAAATGTCTTCTTTCGAAAAGCATCTGTTCATATCCTTTGCCCACTTTCTGATGGAGTTTTTTTTTTTTTTCTTGTAAATGTGTTTAAGTTCCTTGTATAATCTGGATGTTAGCCTTTTGTCAGATGGATAGATTGCAAGAATTTTCTCTTATTCTGTAGGTTGCCTGTTTACGCTGATGATAGTTTCTTTTGCTGTTCAGAAGCTCTTTAGTTTAATTTGATCCCATTTGTCTATTTTGGCTTTTGTTTCCATTGCTTTTGGTGTTTTGGTCATGAAGTCTACCCATGCCTATGTTCTGAGTAGTATTGCCTAGGTTTTCTTTTAGGGCTTTTAAGGTTTTAGGTCTTACATTTAAATCTTTTTTTTTTTTTTTTTTTTT